>NC_091130.1:144662951-144742951 GCF_040183065.1 Periplaneta americana | reverse complement strand
ATATTTACTTATTTATTTATTTACTTATATATTTACTTATTTATTTATTTACTTATTTACTTAATTACTGATTTATTTCCTTATTTATTTACTTACTTATTTATTTACTTATTCATTTACTTGCTTATTTATTTACTTGCTTATTTATTTACTTACTTATTTATTTCCTTATTTATTTACTTACTTATTTATTTCCTTATTTATTTACTTACTTAGTTACTTATTTATTTATTTACTTACTTATTTACTTATTTATTTATTTACTTACTTATTTACTTATTTATTTATTTACTTATTTATTTACTCACTTATTTACTTATTTATTTATTTATTTATTTATTTATTTATTTATTTATTTATTTATTTATTTATTTATTTATTTATTTATTTATTTATTTTAATACAAAAAATATGATTGAGTACTTACGACACAGTTTAAAAGAAATAAATTTGCTGACACCAGGAACATTTCTTCATTCATAGAGGAGTGGAGAAGAGGAATTTACGCCCTACTTTTCATATGAGGGTACCTTAATATACTGAAGTGATATTTTGGTTTGATACAAAACTTTAATGTTCTGTACGAAGTGAATGAATGGAGCTTTATCGAAGAAGACCTAGAAGAAGATGACATGGCAAGCAGAGCCGAATGACAGAGAAGCGAACAAGAAAAGTCTTTAGACTCATAATGGAAGAATGACGAAGAAAGAAAAAAAGAAAATATGAAAAGTCAACATCATTGTGTTGAACCAGTCATTAGTGATTGAAAATAGAATTACAAAGATTACATTAAGTACGATACGCTGCATCTTCAACAACTTGTGTTTTCTTTTTAACCGCTTAGCAAGTAGAAAGTCATGATGCTGCAACGATACTGCCAAGTTGCAGCGGAATAGGTCCACATTATTTGTATAAAAACACAGCCATTACCCACTTTTTTTTTAACGAGCTATACCAGGCTCACCTTGGGTAGTTGTACGTCACCATCAAGAAAAAGGACATATGCAAGCATTTACTATACACGGCATAGCTGACACAAAAAGGAAAAAACAAGCTGTAGCGGCTAGAGGAGAGGGAATAAAAGAAAGGTCTGGCTCAAAAAGAGTATCATAAAGAAAAGAAGTCAGAGGCTAATACACAGTAACGCGCAGAGTGGACATCGTTGTGTTACTGGACGGAAGAATTATCACCAAACCAATTAAATGCCAGCAATATAGTGTAAGATCTCCGTGAAAACTAGATAAAGCTATCATTGGGAAGATTTTCCTGAAACATTTCTATTTTCTATACAGTTAACATTTAACTGTTGCTCCATTGTGAGAATAACTCTTCCCTTCTTAATAATAATAATAATAATAATAATAATAATAATAATAATAATAATAATAATAATAATTCCCATTAGGAAAGTCCAGGACAACAGAGAGTTTGGAATTGAACGGGTTACATCAGCTGCTTGTCTATGTGGATGACGTGAATATGTTAGGAGAAAATACACATACGATTAGTGAAAACAAGGAAATTTTACTTGAAGCAAGTAAAGCGATAGGTTTGGAAGTAAATCCCGAAAAGACAAAGTATGTCATTATGTCTCGTGACGAGAATATTGTACGAAATGGAGACATAAAAATTGAAAATTTATTCTTTGAAGAGATGGAAAAATTCAAATATCTTGGAGGAACAGTAACAAATATAAATGACACTCGGGAAGAAATAAAACGCAGAATAAATATGGGAAATCCCTGCTATTATTCGGTTGAGAAGCTTTTATCATCCAGTCTGCTATCAAAAAATCTGAAAATTAGAATTGATAAACCAATTGTATTACCGGTTGTTCTGTATGGTTGTGAAACTTGGACTCTCAATTTGAGACAGGAACAGAGATTAAGGGTGTAGTTAGGAAAATATTTGGGGCTAAGAGGGATGAAGTTACAGGAGAATGGAGGAAGTTACACAACGCAAAACTACACGCATTGTATTCTTCACCTGACATAATTAGGAACATTAAATCCAGACGTTTGAGATGGGCAGGGCATGTAGACGTATGGGCGAATCCAGAAATGCATATAGAGTGTTAGTTGGGAGACCGGAGTGAAAAAGACCTTTGGGGAGGCCGAGACGTAGATGGGAAGTTAATATTAAAATGGATTTGAGGGAGGTGGGATATGATTATAGAGACTGGATTAATCTTGCTCAGGATAGGGATCAATGGCGGACTTATGTGAGGGCGGCAATGAACCTCCGGGTTCCTTAACAGCCAGTAAGTGAGAAATAAATAAAAACAAAAAAGATATAAATAAAATACAAAAGAAGAGAAAACATAAAAGAAGAGAGATAAACAAAAAAACAAGACATGAACAAAAAACAAAGAGAGATACATAAAAACAAAAAGGAAATGAATATAAAAACAAAAAAGTAATGATTAGAGAGATAAACAAAAAACATTGAGATATATAAAAAGCAAAGGAAATATAAAAACAAAAAAGTGATGATTAAAAAACAAAAAGAGATTAATAAAATACAAGAAACAAGAGAGATAAAAAATAGAGATAAAGAAAAACAAGATAGGTAAACAAAGAGAGATAGATAAAAACAAAAGGAAAATAAATATAAAAACAAAAAAGTATAAATAAAAAACGAAAAGAGATAAATAAAATACAAGAAACAAGAAAGATAAACAAAAAATAGAGATAAAGAAAAACAAGATAGGTAAACAAAGAGAGATACATAAAAACAAAAGGAAAATAAATATAAAAACAAAAAAGTATAAATAAAAAACGAAAAGAGATAAATAAAATACAAGAAACAAGAAAGATAAACAAAAAATAGAGATAAAGAAAAACAAGATAGGTAAACAAAGAGAGATACATAAAAACAAAAGGAAAATAAATATAAAAAGTATAAATAAAAAACAAAAAGAGATTAATAAAATACAAAAAACAAGAGAGATAAACAAAAAATAGAGATAACGAAAAAAAGATAGGTAAACAAAGAGAGATACATAAAAACAAAAGGAAAATAAATATAAAAAGTATAAATAAAAAACGAAAAGAGATAAATAAAATACAAGAAACAAGAAAGATAAAAACCAATAGAAATAAACAAAAATACAAGAGAGATAAACAAAAATACAAGAGAGATAAACAAAACTACAAGAGAGATAAACAAAACTACAAGAGAGATAAACAAAAATACAAGAGAGATAAACAAAAATACAAGAGAGATAAACAAAAATACAAGAGAGATAAACAAAAATACAAGAGAGATAAACAAAAATACAAGAGAGATAAACAAAAATACAAGAGAGATAAAGAAAAATACAAGAGAGCTAAACAAAAAAACAAGAGAGATAAACAAAAATACAAGAGAGATAAACAAAAATACAAGAGAGATAAACAAAAATACAAGAGAGATAAACAAAAATACAAGAGAGTTAAACAAAAAACAAGAGAGATAAACAAAAATACAAGAGAGATAAACAAAAATACAAGAGAGATAAACAAAAATACAAGAGAGATAAACAAAAATACAAGAGAGATAAACAAAAATACAAGAGAGATAAACAAAAATACAAGAGAGATAAACAAAAAAACAAGAGGTAAACAAAAAACAAAGAAAAATACATAAACATAAAAGGAAATAAATATAAAAGCAAAAAAGTATAAATAAAAAATGAAGAGACAAAAAATATAAGAAACAAGAGAGGGAAATAAGAACGAAGGGAATTAAAAAAGAAACAAAGTAACAAAGCAAATAACGAAGAACCGATGTTGTTGTGTATTTATATTGAGATGAGGTCCGCATTTCGATGCTCGGAATGGGTTACAGAGACAGGTTGCGGCGAGCAGTTACAGACACGTCCTCCTCGTCTCCTTACAGGCAATATTTTAGCGCTGTGTCTCGTTTGAGCTCGTCTGCACACAAGCGCGCAAATGACTATGTTTTGGAAGCACTTGAACACTATAACTGAGAGCCGGGCTAAAGAGTGCCTTGCAAACCTGGCATTAAAGCAATGGATCTGGCTTCTCTGTAATTTCCTACGCACGCAACCCGCAGCCCGGCCCGGCGGGACGTCCTCCCAGCAGCGACCACGCCTGTGTATTCATTATCGTAATGCCACAAGAAGAATAGCCTTACAGTTTAACACGCCACCAAGGGCTGTCCACCTGCATCACTCCTAACACCAGCCTCGATTCTTTTCGCTTCTCTTCTGACGGCTTTTCTTGGGTACAGAAATCTGTAATCGATAAATCTCAGAGTAGCCCACAATATTACAGTACCTTCTGTAGCTACATATTGGAATATACAGGGTGAGCCTTAAGTAATGTCATTAATTTCAGCGGGTAATTCTTTGACATATCACATTTAGGCCCAATTGTATAAAACTCCCTGACTAAAGATAAACTTTAATCGAAGATCGAAAAGTAAACCGAGTTCAGACACTTCTTCTATTGTACAAAACTTTTCTGCGATCAAATTACCTTGGTTCAAATGCAATCTAAGTTCACGTGAAAAGGATTTGGCAACATCGCATAAACAGGTGAAATACGTGATGTGCGGACAGGTTTGTTCAGTGTTGCCAATATAGCGATTTTAACTCTTTTTCAACAACAATTTCTTTTAACTTTTATATTGCTTAAATAGGGATTTAGTGACCTTTTTAGCACCCCATAGTGACAAAATTTAATCTTTCTTTGTTGATAATGAGAAATCTAGCGACTTTTCTACTACTTTTTGGCGACTTTCCGTATTACACTCTGTTGGAGACACTGTTTTTTTTTTGCAATGTAAATAATGGCGGACAATAAGAAGAAGGTTGACTGTTCTCCAAGTTGTTATCATGTTATGGTGTTTGATACTGCTAAACATAATAAAGCTTTATAAAACGACAATTTTCGTTTAGTAATACAGTTAATTGAACATTTATTAATGTACCTATCATATCCATTAATAATTAATGGTTGTTATAAACATAATATAATTATAGGTTATGTTATTTGATACTGCTGAACACGATAGAGCCTTATAAAATATAAGATTGTTTGTATATTAAGGCAAGAAATTGAAAGAAATATATATATAAACGTACCTAACATATCTATTAATATTAATAATAATGAATATTTTATTTGCACAATCTGTCACTCGTATATTTCAAACAGAAAAGAAATAACTGAACTTGGATCATCTAACTTAATCGGAGAAATTTCTTCAGTCAAAGTTGACTTTAGTTTGAGACAAATTAATCTCAGATTAGACTTTATACAACACAAAATTCCAAGTTCAGCTGAAACAAGGATCAATTTAACCTCTGATCTAAGATTAAATGGTTTGTACAATCGGGTCTTAAGTTATGGGACGCTTTTATGAGGTAATCATACTTCGGTTTCTAAAGGTCGTATTCATAGACGAGACTTTGGACCGAAGTTGACTTCGGAAAGTACAAAGTCGCCATTTTCCTATTCACAGTCGATACTTTGACGAAAGTAAACTTTAATCGTGACTTTACTTCGAAGTCGCCGAAAATCTAGACTTTGACTTTCGTTCGTGGACATAAGAAAAATGGCTGATATTTGGGAAATTGTTGAATTTGTGGAGAATATTAAAGACATCCAGGAGATTAATAAAACTGCTCAAGTTCCTTAGCGTATTATTATAGATTAAAAAATTCAAATCAAAGTACAGACTTGATAAACAGACAGTATTAAATATCCTCGTCATGTTTCAACTTTCATTGATGAATAATCAAAAAGGATTATCTGCTCCACCAATAAATAATACAATGTATTTAATCGTGATTTTACGCTATAGGTAAGGATTGATAACTTAATGATTTTGACTATTTACTTTTATAAAGGATAGGTTATACAGCTGGATATGCAGTTAATTTATAATCCTGCGGTCGTCATAATAATGTTTTCTACATATTGATTTCAGATAATTTTAAGTAGTTTCTGCAGACATGCAAGGAATAACTATGCCAACTGTCAGCAGGATAATATGTCTCTTTCATAGTCTGTCATTGGTGGCATCTTCTTTTCATCTATAACTTCAGAATAAAATTCTTTTGTGCGAGATCGTGCGTATTTGCTTGTTTTCCACACAGAACGAATACGCGGTAAGTGTGAAATACCACATTCAGTATTCCCAACCTAACACACATAACAATTTCCCTCTTCTTACAGCTTAAGCGCGAAATTCATTTTACTGCTTTAGGCTTTTAACATATTATTTTTAGAGACGTTTAACATAGTAATAATTATAAATTGGAAACTTACCACTGCAATTTCACCTAAATTACAATGTTAATTATTGTTTTTAAATATTTGCAAAAATTAAGTCTAGTCTACTACTCCACGAAACTTATTGCATTCCTGATACAAGTAACATTAAGGAAGGCGTGAAAAAATCAACAAGATTCCAGATGCGGATGTTATTACTGCAATATGTTATATAAATAATATTGTTAAAATATTAAAATGAAAAATAAATCATTACATAACCTTACCGTTTGTTTTAAGCTCGCATTTATAGACTGGGGCGGGAAAAAGACAGATGTACATCACGGCCTGCTGGAGTATAGTAAACACAGAAAACATTTTATAGCAACAATGTTGAAGAAAGATATTTCGGTTTTCCGAAGTTGCCGTCATTAAACAGAAACCAACATGGAGATTTCATTGCAACTAATTAGAAATTCGTCTTTCAGGTAAGTAATAAACGATCTTCGCACAAAATAATGTACGATACACGAGCGGTATGTTTGTTTACATGTTCTCGGAAATTAAAAAAGCTCAACTACGTTTCGCTTTTTCAATCTTTTCCTCGACCATGAAAACGTCAACATACCGCTCTTGTAACGTATATTACTATTACAGTGAAATAATTTGAGGGCTTAATGTGAAACTAATGTAATTACAATCGATGTTTTATTCACAAAAAAATTCTTAACAGGCAATACTATTTCAGATGAACTCTACCATCATGTTTTGTAGCTGCGAATTGTGTTATATACAAGACTGTTCGAACTGAGTTACGATTTTTGTGATCAAGTAGAACAAATTATTATCGATTGGTGTAAAGACCTACAAATGTCAATTTTTGTACTTACGTTAGTTCCAAACTAAGCCCTCGAATAATAATATTCTTATGTAAAGCTGCAAGAACGGCTAACAATCGCTTAACATGTATCGATGTTCAATTGTTTCATTGATTTGTGACTCAAAAGATGGCTTTGATTGTGGCAATGCCTACTCTATTTCAACTATCTATTAATTTAATTCGTTTACAAGACAGTGATTCTGATTGCCAAAATTAGAACCAGATCGTCAAATCTCGACTTACCAAAGTCAAAGTCTCAGAAGTATTGTCTATGAATACGACTTTTAACAAAGTTAAACTTTACTATGAAAGTCGACTTTGGGAAGTCTTCATCCAAAGTCTCGTTTATGAATACGGCCCTAAGTTGCTTATTCTAGAAAAGAAAGCTGTGAGAATTATTTGTGGTGTGTCTTCTAGAACTCGTTGTAAACCACTTTTCCTTCAACTAGGAATACTTAAGTTGCCGTCAATGTTTATTTTTGATTACCGTCTGTATGTTAAGCGTAATGTGCATAATCTTCCTACTTGTTCATCTATTCATAATTATTCAATCCGTTCCAGACTTGATATATATTGTGACAGCGACGTGAGAATCGAACTCACGACCAGCGTCCCGCAAGAGAGAAGATCGCGCGGAGCACTTTGGGACGGCGCGCGGCGGAGAAAGGGGAAAGGGGCCCACGCGACGAGGGGAGATCACGCGCGCAGCTGCTTACGGAGGGAAGGGGGAACGGACCTTCCCGACTCTTCGAGAAGTCCGTCGAAGTGGAGATATGCAGATAATTCTCTACACACCTGTAGAAATTTCTCGCAACTATGATTTTGCTATAAAAGCAGAAGCGCCAGCGAACTAGAGCAGAGTTTTCAGTTATTCAGTCAGTGAGTAAGCCAGAGCAAGCCAACCGGAGTTCGACTCGAGTGTGCGTCCGCATCTGCGTCAGCATCCGAAGGCCTGAGTTCGAGTGCAGTGGATCGCAGTTGGAGGGACCTGAGTTCGAGTGCAGTGGACCGCAGTTGGAGGGACCCGAGTTCGAGTACAGTGAACTGTCTCTGAAGGTCTGTGGTTCGAGATACTGTGGACTCGAGTGACTGAGATAGAAGAACTGTGACATGAGAACTGATAGTTCTGATTTGTAAATAGTGCTTTGTAAATATTAGTTAAGATTAACAGTTCATTGTTGTTCGTACTAGTCCAAGTAAATTGTCATTGTCGTCGGTGGAGTGCTATAACGAATACTGTGTTGAGTGAAAATCCAATTGTTGACGAGAGCGTTTAAGGCGAATTGTAGAAAGGGATTATTGTTGTGACGAATAAATTACATTGTTGTTACTAATAAAATTCACAATATTTAACTAAGTACAAGTATAGTAGTACAAGCAATACTTGTATTTCCATATCATATAAACTTTATAATTCTTTATCCATGAATACAAGATATGTTATATTTTACTTTCAGAAGGTTAGTGAGGAAGTCATAGATGGAAAATCAACTCTACAGTGTCAATGAATTTAGTAATATTATGTTTTAAATACTATTGTTTTAACCTTATGTATATGACACATTTGTACATTTTAACCTGATCTTATATCATTTCTGTAACACTTTAATCTGTCTTTGTGATTGTCTGGTAATTGTATATTTATTTTGATTTTATTTCAATATCTATCCATATCAGTCAGTATGTCTGTCTGTCTATCTATCTCTCTGTCTGTCTGTCTAACTACCTACCTACCTATTTTAAATAAAAAAAGTTTAATACAATTTTGCTCGTTTTTGCTTCCTTTTCGAGATAAAAATTGTTTTTTCTATTAAACATTTAATGCAAATGGATTTTTGTTGAACCCAGCTAAACCCGAACGTGTGATTTTTACTCTAAGGAAGACCGATTATAAACAAAGTCAGTTTAATATGTTGGGAATTATTGTTGATTCCAAGTTGACATGGGAAAGTCATATTGATCATATTTCTACTAGACTGCCAAGAACTTTGTTTCTCCTTAAGACATTAAAAACTGTTGTACCTGAAAACTATATTCGTGATGCTTATTTTGCTTACATTCAAAGTACTCTTATCTATGGAGTATTGCTATGGGGCAACAGTGCTTTTAATAGGGTCCTATTACTTGAAAAAAGGGCCATAAGAATTATATCAAATGCAACTTTTAATGAATACTGTAAACCATTATTTGTGAAAAACAAAATCATGAGTGTAATAAATTTATAGCCTATATTCTAGAGTTAATTTTGTATGTTAATCCTTAAATTCGCAAAGTATCCTATAGGATACAACAGGTTAATTGGCTATATGCTATAATTTTAATAGAACAATAGAAAAAAATAGGTATGAAAACTAAAATTTCACAATACTGTACGACACAAAATATGGACATTCCGACAGTTGTTTTCTTTACAGTCCGACACGGTTTAATAAACTAGTGTGAGAAATGAAGTTTTGTGAATTTAAGGGTTAAGGACAATCTTCCAATTTTAACATTAAGAAATTATATTCATTCCTATGACACAAGACAAGGAAATGATTTTAATATCAAAACATGTAGACTTGCTAAATCGCAAAAAAATATGTGTCAAATGTCATTGAAGGTTGCAAATATTTTTCCATCACATAGGCTATTTTTAATTTAAGCAGAGCTGGTCTCAAATTTTACACTCTAGTTGGTTAATTTTAAATTCTTTATATAAAACCTTGACGATTATTTTTATTGTACAATCTCTTTGTAATAATTGTTCCATTTTAACTGACCTTGTCTATACATATTGTTTCTAGACATGTAATTTAAACTATTAAACTATTTTACAGAGTGTCTTAGGAAAGGCATTGATTTAATTTCCAATATGCTCTGTCAATTTAAAAGAGCAATGTATTATGGTAATAAGTTATTGAAAGAATTTCAATTTTGTCCTTAAAATGTGCACAAATTTGATCCGAAATCGTTACAAACAGTTCGTTGCACACTCAACTGTTTGATAAGTACCCATACGTATTTGCTTGCGTTTACAAATTCAGCGTACTCCGAGGCAGTTAACGATAAGATCAGGAATCTGACAGCTCAATCTAATACTTTCACGCTCGTGATCTGACATCACGATATCATTTTTCCCCTCGTCTATCGACTCACTGCAATACTATATTAAGAAAAGCACAACCCGAAAGTGGGCAAAACGTGGAACATGAATTAACAGAACTAATCCTTCATTTTAATGGTGGTCCGCGGCTGAGAACACATCCTCCCTTTGTCTTGACCTCCTTTCCATTCTGTCCCAGTCTGT
This sequence comes from Periplaneta americana, assembly GCF_040183065.1. Classification (NCBI taxonomy): domain Eukaryota; kingdom Metazoa; phylum Arthropoda; class Insecta; order Blattodea; family Blattidae; genus Periplaneta; species Periplaneta americana. The sequence goes on along the minus strand of NC_091130.1, from coordinate 144,732,561 downwards.
CTGTCTCCATTTCATCATCAATGTAACTATTATTTAATTTGCATTTACTTATCTCTTTGCTCCCTTATTTATTTATATACTTATTTACGTATTTGTTTATTTATTTATTTACTTGCTTGCTTATTTAGTTATTTTTTAATTATTTATTCAGTTTCTTATTTATTCATTTACTTATTTATTATTCATTCATTTACTTGCTTATTTATTAACTTACGTCCTTATTTACTTATATGTTTATTTAGGCCTATTAACTTACTTTCTTATTTATTTAATTATTTGCTTATTTATGAATTTATTTTCTTATTTATTAATTAACTTTCTTATTTACTTATTTGCTTATTTACTTTCTTATTTATTTATTTATTTGCTTATTTATTAATTTATTTTCTTATTTATTTATTTGTTATTTATTAATTAACTTTCTTATTTATTTATTTGCTTATTTATTAACTCAATTTCTTATTTATTTATTTGCTTATTTACTTTATTTATTTACTTTATGTATTTACTTATTTATTTACTTATTTACTTGCTATCCACCGTTTTTCCAAACGGATCTAAGGGCGTCAATTTTATTTTATCAGTCTTTGTCATTTGGACTCAGGCCAGTTTGGAATCCACCGTTTTTTTTTCAAACGGATCTAAGGGCGTCAATTTTATTTTATCAGTTTTTGTCATTTGGACTTAGGCCAGTTTGATATTCACCGTTCTTTTCAAACGGATCTAAGGGCGTCAATTTTATTTTACAAGTCTTTGTCATTTGGACTTAGGCCAGTTTGAAATCCACCGTTTTTTTTTCAAATGGATCTAAGGGCGTCAATTTTATTTTAGCAGTTCTTGTCATTTGGACTTAGGCCAGTTTGGAATCCACCGTTTTTTTTCAAACGGATCAATTTTATTTTAGCAGTTTTTGTCATTTGGACTTAGGCCAGTTTGGAATTCACTGTTTTTTTTCAAACGGATCTAAGGGCGTCAATTTTATTTTATCAGTTTTTGTCATTTGGACTTAGGCCAGTTTGGAATTCACCGTTTTTTTTCAAACAGATCTAAGGGCGTCAATTTTATTTTATCAGTTTTTGTCATTTGCATCTACCAGGCCCGTTTTGAATCCCCTGTTTTTTTTAAAACGGAAGTAAAGGCTTCAATTCTATTTTATCAGTTCTTGTCTTTTGGACTTAGGCCAGTTTCGAATCCACAGTTTTTTTTCAAACGGATCTAAGGACGTCAATTTTATTTTATCAGTTTTTGCAATTTGGACTTAGGCCAGTTTGATATTCACCGTTTTTTTTCAAACTGATCTAAGGGTGTCAATTTTATTTTATCAGTTTTTGTCATTTGGACTTAGGCCAGTTTGGAATCCACCGTTTTTTCAAACGGACCTAAGGGCGTCAATTTTATTTTATTAGTTTCTGTCATTTGGACTTAGGCCAGTTTGGAATCCACCGTTTTCTTTCAAGCGGATCTAAGGGCGTAAATCTTATTTTATCAGTTTTTGTCATTCGGACTTAGGCTAGTTCGGAATCCACCGGTTTTTTGAAACGGATCTAAGGGCGTCAATTCTATTTTATCAGTTTTTGTCATTTGGACTTAGGCCAGTTTGCAATCCACCGTTTATTTTCAAACGTATCTAAGGGCGTCAATTTTATTTTATCAGTTTTAGTCATTTGGACTTAAGCTAGTTTTGAATCCACCGTTTTTTTTCAAACGGATGTAAGAGTGTCAATTTTATTTTATCAGTTTTTGTCATTTGGACTTAGGCCACTTTGGAATCCACCGTTTTTTTTCAAACGCATCTAAGTGCGTCAATTTTATTTTATAATTTTTTTTTTTTTTTGCCATTTGGAGTAGGGGCACTTTGGAATCCAACGTTTTTTCAAACGGATCTAAGGGCGTCAATTTTATTTTATCAGTTTTTGTCATTTGGACTTAGGCCACTTTGGAATCCACCGTTTTTTTTCAAACGCATCTAAGTGCGTCAATTTTATTTTATAATTTTTTTTTTTTTTTTTGCCATTTGGAGTAGGGGCACTTTGGAATCCGACGTTTTTTCAAACGGATCTAAGGGCGTCAATTTTATTTTATCAGTTTTTGTCATTTGGACTTAGGCCACTTTGGAATCCACCGTTTTTTTTCAAACGCATCTAAGTGCGTCAATTTTATTTTATAATTTTTTTTTTTTTTTTGCCATTTGGAGTAGGGGCACTTTGGAATCCAACGTTTTTTCAAACGGATCTAAGGTCGTCAATTTTATTTTACCAGTTTCTGCCATTTGGACTTAGGTCACTTTGGAATCCACCGTTTTTCTCAAAGGGATCTAAGGACATCAATTTTATTTTATTAGTTTTCATCAATTGGACTTAGGCCAGTTTGGAATCCACGTCTTCAATTGAGGCTTTTATGGCGTATTTTCCATATCTCGATAACTCTAAGCATTATGCATTTCCCAATGCACTTGCAGACATCCAAGTTCGACTGCTTGCAGCATATGATTTTAAATTGGTTCAATCCATCTTCAGACGCTGAAGGTTCTATATTTGAACAACCCTGCTAATTTACGGAAACTCAAACAATGTTATTATCCATTCACAAATCTTGCTAGTCCAACTTTTTATAATGAGCTGACTTCAAACTGTAAGCTACCGCTCGAAGAGAGAAAGTAGCTATTAAAGGTCAATGAGAAACAAAATACCTATCAAAAACTGTGCTCTATAGCGTCTTTTCAGAAAGAAAAGGCCTCTAGAAGTGCCTTCATTTTAACAGTCAATGAATGTACTTGCCTCGTTCCCCTTCTCTTACAGCCATTAAATTACTAATCTCGAAGAGTATTAGGAAAAACAAAACACTAAGGTTAGATATGGCGTGGAGGTAATTACAAAAGTTTTTCGTTTGATCGTCGACACAATTGCCACCTTAATAATATATTTTGTAAGCCTACCTGAGGATTTTAAAAAACCAGTATACAAAGAGGACACTTAACAAGCTCATCTAAATTACAAATAGGAAGTATAAACTTTCCTTTTATTCAATAATGTCATACATAAAACTGTTAAGTCTGAATCACTTACTACAAAACTTGAGATCGTGCGTTTAAGGAGACAATTTAGAGTTAAAATATGGTAATAACATGGTATTCGTCAGACAATGAAGATATTATAAACAAACTTATTTTCTGTATTGATTTGCACAGGAATTCTCAAGACTTGATAACCGGAGTTCAGTCGAGTATGAACTTCAACTGACGGATGAAAATTCCTCAAAATAATAATAATAATAATAATAATAATAATAATAATAATAATAATAATAATAATAATAATAATAATAATTAAAGACGTGAATTTTACTGGAAGCAAGTAAAGAGATAGGTTTGGAAGTAAATCCAGAAAAGACAAAGTATATGATTATGTCTCGTGTCCAGAATATTGTACGAAATGGAAATATAAAAATTGGAAATTTATCATTTGAAGAGGTGGAGAAGTTCAAATATCTTGGAGCAACAGTAACAAACATAAATGATACTCGGGAGGAAATTAAACGCAGAATAAATATGGGAAATGCCTGTTATTATTCGGTTGAGAAGCTTTTATCATCCACTCTTCTGTCAGAAAATCTGAAAGTTAGAATTTATAAAACGGTTATATTACCGGTTGTTCTTTATGGTTGTGAAACTTGGACTCTCACTTTGAGAGACGAACATAGGTTAAGGGTGTTTGAGAATAAGGTGCTTAGGAAAATATTTGGGGCTAAGAGAGATGAAGTTACAGGAGAATGGAGAAAGTTACAGAACACAGAACTGCACGCATTGTACTCTTCACCTGACATAATTAGGAACATAAAATCCAGATATTTGAGATGGGCAGGGCATGTAGCACGTATGGGCGAATCCAGAAATGCATATAGAGTGTTAGTTGGGAGGCAGGAGGGAAAAAGACCTTTAGGGAGGCCGAGACGTAGATGGGAATATAATATTAAAATGGATTTGAGGGAGGTGGGATGATGATAGAGAATGGATTAATCTTGCTCAGGATAGGGACCAATGGCGGGCTTATATGAGGGCGGCAATGAACCTCCGGGTTCCTTAAAAGCCAGTAAGTAAGTAATAATAATTAAAGCCCGGATGTTAGGCAAGATGCCATTTTTAAACTGAGTTTATGTGTAAAAAACCTATTAGAGGTAAACAAGTTTCCACAAATTTGGGGACGATAGGCCCAATTTTTATTTTGCCTTTTTTTGGCTATTTTAGCTCCCGTTGCTTATTTTAAGTTTAAATGTGGTTTTTAGCCTTTTACGCCGTTAGTATACATTTTCTATATTTTTTATGCATTTTGATTATACAACTTTTAACACTGTATCACTTCGGAATATATATAATAAGACTTTCTTGTGTTAAATTCTAACGTACCTTGTCTACATGTTTCGACCAATTTATGGGTCATTCTCAGAACTGGTCGTTGTTGGTTTGGCGCCACTTGTTTTGTTTCCTGTGAGGGTGTGTTCGTGTGGTATAGTGTACAGTCAAAGAGTGTGTGTGTTCTGAAATTGAGTTGTGTGTTTAGAATTTCGTTGGGGCGTGTTTTTCACCGGCATTATCACCTTCATCTCATTCAGACGCTAAATAACCTAAGATGTTGATAAAGCGTCGTAAAATAACCTACTAAAAAACTTAAAAAGCATGTTGTTGTGACATGTAACCAAGGAAAGTGAGTACCGTATGGGATAGTTTATTAAGTACTAGCCGTACCCGTGCGCTCCGCTGCACCCGTTAGAAATAAATATAAAGTAATTACATAATTAAAATAGGACATTTGACCCAGGGAAGACTCGTGTTTGATAGAAGGATAAATCGTTTGATATGTTACTTAATTTAAATTATATTTAAATAATTAATATGCAGTCATTTTGGTCCAGAGAGCAATCATTTGGTGCAATGACAATTCCTTTAACATGTTTCTTAACTGTTATTACATGCAACCATAGTTTAATGAAGATTGACATATCATTTAGTTTTAATGTGTAAACTTTATATTACTTGCTATATGTTTCTGAAGTTACTGTAATAACATTGTAGAATTATGTCCATTTATAGAAACTACACTTTCCAATGGTGAAATAATAATTAAACAATTAATTAGCTTCCGATATTACTTCATACAAACACAGAAACATTCTCTTAGGCTATGTTTAATAGCTTTCGATTGTTATTGTCCAAGGCCCCTTATAGACGAAGTCATTAATTGTTTTTATTTCAGTTTTTATTTCAGTACAAATTCTGTATAGAATAAAACTTATCGGAAATTATTTTCAAAGAAACTTTTGTTATGTAATATTTTTAATGAAAATCAATAATAAGCGAGATATTTCGATTTATTTAATTCAGGCCTCCTTATAAACCCCCTTTTAAATAAAGTATTTTGAATGCCATATAGCCTAAAATCTAAGTTACAACGAACTTAATTTATATTCCAATTTTCATATAAATCGGTTCAGCCATCATCGCGTGAAAAGGTGGCAAACATCCAGGCAGACAGAGATACAAACAAAAATTAAAAAAAAAAAAAAAAAACGATTTTCGGTTTCAGGATAGTTAATTATACATGTTAACATCTATTATTTTTGGAAAATCGAAAATTACCAGAAAAATTTTGGCTACAGATTTATTATTAGTATAGATTTGTCTATTTTTTGTCTGTTTCCATGGTTAATAAATGCCCATTTCACTGCCTATTTTTACTATTTTAGTGCCTATATGCCTGTCTATTTTAACCAAAATAAATGCCTAAACATCCAGGCTCTACTGATCACCTAACCTCACGATGACTTAGTAATATCCAGAGCAGAGATCTCGCTGAATTCCGTACTCTAGTAACAATAGAAAACATTAGAAAAGTAGTAAATACTCGCCTCAGAACTTCCGCCTTCACACCACCCCCCTCCTACAGCGTTATATTCAAATCATCTTCACGGACTCTTTCACAAAGCTCCGATTCTTTAGAGCATAAAGATTCGCTTATCTCTCTAGGATGTGAGCTTCTTAAGGACGCTCCTGCCACTCGTTCGAAGATGAAAAAGTGTTTGATTACTTACAGAAAACGAGCTAAAGATCATACCGGGGAAAGATGATCAAGGTGACGCAGCATTGTAACAACGTTAGTGTTTTTACACATCCCCAAATCGTTAACTTAAAATACACAAAGCCACCGGCGTGGCTCAGTCGGATAGGGCATTTGCCTACCAATCAGGAGTTGCGATTGGGCGCAGGTTCGATTCCCGCGTGGGCTCATTACCTGTTGGTTTTTTTTCCCCGACGTTTTTCCCAACCGCAAGGCAAATGTCAGGTAATCTATGACCATGGATGGGGAACTCGTGCTCTCAAAGTGTCAACACAACCTCAGTGCAGGTAGAACGGACTCTGTACTAGCTGTAGTGTCTGTATGCGGTTCTTGCAAGACACAAGTTCGCTCGCGTCTACAGTACGTGGCGGTTCGTTTTACAACTTACATACAAATGGTTCATTGCAGCCCTCACATAAGCCATCGGTCCCTATCCTGTGCAAGATTAATCCAGTCTTTACCATCTTATCCCACTTCCCTCAAATCCATTTGAATATTATCCTACCAACTACATCTCGGCTTCCCCGAAGGTCTTTTTCCCTCCGGCCACCCAACTAACACTCTATACGCATTTCTGGATTCGCCTATACGTGCTACATGCCCTGCCCATATGTCAGGTGAAGAATACAATGCGTGCAGTTCAGTGTTGTGTAACTTTCTCCATTCTCCTGTAACTTCATCCCTCTTAGCCCCAAATATTTTCCTAAGCACCTTATTCTCAAACACCCTTAACCTATGTTCCTCTCTCAAAGTGAGAGTTCAAGTTTCACAGCCATAAAGAACAACCGGTAATATAACTGTTTTATAAATTCTAACTTTCAGATTTTTTGACAGCAGACTTGATGATAAAAGCTTCTCAACCGAATAATAACACGCATTTCCCATATTTATTTTGTGTTTAATTTCCTCCCGAGTATCATTTATATCTGTTACTGTTGCTGCAAGATATTTGAACTTCCTCACCTCTTCAAAAGATAAATTTCCAATTTTTATATTTCTATTTCGTACAATATTGTCGTCACGAGACATAATCATATACTTTGCCTTTTGGGGATTTACTTCCAAACCTATCTCTTTACTTGCTTCAAGTAAAATTCCCGTGTTTTCCCTAATCGTTTGTAGATTTTCTCGTAACATATTCACGTCATCAGCATAGACAAGCAGCTGATGTAACCCGTTCAATTCCAAACCCTCTCTGTTATCCTGAACTTTCCTAATGACATACTGTAGAGCAAAGTTAAAAAGTAAAGGTGATAGTGCACCTCCTTGGTTTAGCCCGCAGTGGTTTGGAAACGCATCCGACAGAAACTGGCCTATACGGACTAAAGCTAAGGAAACTTACTGAGCATTTCATGCAATAGTTGTGTTTGTGTATTAAGTCATTTTAAAATGGTGTATACCCTTCAAGAGAGAACATAAATCATCCTTACTGATTAAATTTAGGAAATTACACTAAATAAGCTGTGTTTTCATCCTACAATCAACTGATAATAACAAAAGTACAGGTTGCCAGGCGACGATAGGAAACAAAAGATGCGAAAACGAATGATGTGTATAAACAATTGAATGTTCTTTCCTATTTAAGTATAAAAATATTGGAGTGCCATTTGAATTTTCAAAATAGGGGAGACTGGGGTGGGGGTGAAATGTAAAATGCAATTAAGCCTAGTTTCAGACTTCCTCCTCAATATCTAAACTGAATTCTATTTATATAATTAGTTATTTAGGCTGGGAAGTTTTGAAATTGAAGCCCTGTATATAAATTAATCAAGAATGCAGAAATGTACAAATCGACTTTGTAAAGGAACAACAACTTTCGTACGATGCTGATGACTAGGGACCGGATTTTCATATAATATCAAGGTGTGAAATATGTACATATTTATATAAGAAAAATAAGCTGAATGTGTACCAAAATATGTAAAATCATTAAAATATTTAATATCAATATCTGGCAGGTATAGGATAGGTAAGACTCTCCAGTTGTGATTTCATAGAGCATCCGACTTTTTTACCGCACACTTGACACATTACTGTTTTTCCATCTGTAGTGAAAGCTTCGTCCATTGCAATCCATGATTTTATTTTTGTCGTTAGGGTTGAAGATACAGGAGCCATTTTAGATAGTTAAAAGCAGTAGATAAACTCACTTGCACTTTATAGGTGTTGTAAGTACTAAAACTAGAGAACTGAGTGAAATGAATGACACAACAGTACTGCAAGCACTGTTTCGCTTTACTGAATTAGGAGAAAATAAGAGGAGATGTGGGACACGCATTTTAGCTGCTCCCTGTAAGAAACAAAGTACCTACTAAAACCTCAAACTATAGGCATTTACACACTGTTGTTTGACAAGTGACATTCCTGTCTTATTCAGAAGGGTAGGATTATTCCAGACAAGAACCATACTTTCTAATTGCTCAGAAAATCCCATTTCCGTATAGGTCTACTAAATTTAAAATAAAGAGGTTTTTCCCTGGAAGATTAGGAAGAGGGTGGGTAAGGTTGCAATTGCATGGGAACGGCTAGTTAAGACGTGTGCAGAACAATTGAGGGGCTTAGAACAAAAAGCAGATAAGTGACATTATTAAAAAAATAGATAAGTGCATGTTGTGATAGCCCGAAAGGATGTTCCTTTGGGATAAAATCAGGTAAGTGATCACACTGTGCAGTGCTGCTATGTGGGCATCATTTCACCAATCTAGTGTATAATATTCCATTGCATGTAGAACTTTAACTGTAATTTCCTCAAAACTATGTTTCCGTCACTTACCTGCTTTTTGTTCTAAGCCCCTCAATTATAGTTCGAGACAAATCATGTCGTCCTCGTCCCACTCCACGGCATGAAGGCAACGCTGCTTTCCGAGCGATTTTTTTACAATACAAGGTAGCTGTATGAGAAAGGTTGACTTTTGTTCACTCATATTTACAGTGGGCGGTATGGGGTGAGTGCCTGTAATACTTCCTGGAACTAAGGACGTTATGTTTCGTCCCGAAATATATCCTTTCTTGGGTAGGTAAAAAGGCTTTTTAAATCCGTATATTTCAAATTGTAAACTTCTCCAGCAGAAGTTTTTTTTTTTTTTTTTTTTCCTTTTAGAAAAGTAAAAATGAATAAAACCCCTAAATATGTAGATTTCTGTAATATCAAGCCATAATATGTAATCATCATCATCAAGATCCTTCACATATTAGGCCTCTGTAGACCTGTTTCGGCCCCATCTAGCAGTCTTCTTAAAGGTCTTCCTGGTCGACGATGTCCTCTAGGTTTATATTGCATCATAAGAAACAAGTACCTACTAAAACCTCAGACTATAGGCATTTACAAACTGTTGTTTGAAAAATGACATTCCTGTCTCATTCAGAAGGGTAGGATTATTCCAGCCGAGAACCATACTTCCTAATTGCTCGGAAAATCCCATTTCCGCATAGGTCTACTAAATTTAAAATAATATGTAATGTGGGGTAAATATGTAAAAATATGTAGTATCAAATTGTAATATATTAATGGTAATTACAAGATTCGCAAAGATTTGTTATATACGGTTAGGTTGAAAGGAATATAATATGTAATTACATAAAAATCCGGTCCCTGCTGATGATCCAACGTTACTGTACAACCACAACAAGGAGCTGCCTTAAGTAAACACAGACTACCTCTTTCCTCTCTGTGCTCTGTGGATATAGTTTTACAGCACAATAAACAATGTTCTCCATGTGGCAGGAGCATGTTTGTCTAAGTTGCATGCATATAACTCTTGTACAACAACTTGAAAACAATAGAGAGATGGCTATAAGGAACCATTGTCCGAAACCAAAAGCCCGCTGCGCTCCAAGGGGTTGTGAAACAGCATTAACTAAGCGGTTTTGGAAAACAGCGTTGGCTGTGCTTGAAGGGAGAGTTTTCGGTGAATATTCCCATAAGAGGCCATTAGTTAGCTATCACGGCACGTTCTACCAATAAAGAACACAAACATTATCAGAAGCCTCTCATCTCACGACTCTTGTTAGCCAAGACTGGCTGCTTTCCCGGTGGCCACGATTACAATGCAACATTCTATTTTCGCATATGCGTGCTATTCACAGCCGCCGCTCTGCAGAAAAGAGTCACATTTCTTTTTCTTCTACTTAAAAATTCCTAAATAACCTAATAATGTATTCGTTTTATGTATCTTCAGATTACTGGGAAGAAAATATTTATACTATCAACAGTAATCTCACTAGAGGTTTTGATTTATCTAGAAAAAATCAAAACTCGAGTGGAATTTAATTACTATTACACCATTAGAAGGAAATATATGAAGATTAGAATAAATAAAGTACTCTAATACAATAAAATATTAATTGACTTACTAAAATTCTATTTTATCAATGTTACGATGCGTACACCTGCCTGGAGAGAAATAAAAAATAGGTTGCAGCCACCAAATTACTCTTCAAGGAACGACCACTCATATAAATTGAGGGAAAGAAGACAGAGGACGGACACTGGAAAGTTTTCTTTTCTCAATCGTACTATCAGGGACTGGAATGCTTTACCTGCAGACTTACTAAAGGCTTTACCAACAACCAATAATGTATTTAAAAATAGGCTTAAGGACCTTACTAATAGACGGTAATTATACACAGTATTTAAAGGGTGTAAATGTTATTTTGTTATTGAAGTGTTGTATCAGTGAAGAAGTATGTTGTGTCAGTGAAGTGTGTTGTATCAGTGAAGAAGTATGTCGTGTCAGTGAAGTGTGCTGTGTAAGTGAAACGTGTTCCTGTCAGTGAAGCTTTTTAGTTTATAGTGGCAGTGCAAAGTATTTGAACAGTGAAATGTTTTTGAAGTGTTAGTGAAATCAGGATAGAATCAGTGAAATGTGTCGTAGTTCCATTGCAGTGAGTGAGTTGACAGCGAAATGAGTGTAATTTGAAAGGTACTTGTGCAGATATGAACATATCATACTCGTGGGTTTTAGTTCGATCTTAGTCTTAAGATACAAATTAGATTTATTTCAAATGTTATTTTAAGTGATCGTTTCATTTAATTTAGTATATGACCTGTTGTTGTTGTTATTATTATTATTATTAATTATTATTGTTAGTATTAATTATTAATATTGTTATTAGTTGTATTTTTAATTAATAAGTTTATTATTGTTATTATTGAGTGTAATTAGTTACCACTGCCACCGGGTATATACCCATTTGCAGTGTGAATAAATACATACATACATACATACATACATACATACATACATACATACATACATACATATACACATAGCGAACAAACAACGAAAGAATAATGAAGCGAAACTTCATTCATCGTTCGCTGTTTGGAGCAACGTACAAATCATCAGCAAATGGTCAGAAAACATTGACGTTCGCTGATTATCAGCAATAATGGCAGACGAAAATATAATTATAGCAAGTGCAGCCGTTGTTATTACAGGCAGTTTAACAAAAAGGAAGTTGAATAATTTCAAGGGAAAAATTGTTCCGGGGCCGGGTATCGATCCCGGGACTTCTGGTTGAACGTACCAGCGCTCTTTCCAACTGAGCTACCCGGGAACTCGACCCGACACCGTCTCAACTTTTCCCTCTATATCCACACAACTCGCGTGGGCTGACGAAACGCCAGAGACCCACATCGAGTGCACACATTCTCTGTGTGACTTGGAATTGTGGTGGAGTTCCCGGGTAGCTCAGTTGGAAAGAGCGCTGGTACGTTCAACCAGAGGTCCCGGGATCGATACCCGGCCCCGGAACAATTTTTCCCTTTAAATTATTCAAATCTGCTTTACAGGGAGCATTACCTGAAAGACTAGATTTGCAAAAAGAAAGTTAAAAAAAACAAAAGGCGATGGTGGCAGACGTCACTATCAATCAATATAGAGGCACTGAGTTGCTTCAGGATTTGCATCGAATGGAATCGGAACAGTTTCATAACTTCTGTCACATTTCAGAAACAGACTTCGAAATATTACTGTGCAAAATAGGGCCAAAATTTTCCAAGAAAAACACAGGCTGGCGAAAAACAATACCTATCCACGAAAGGCTCGCTACAGGAGGTTCGTATACAAGTTTAATTGGTTGGGTCACTGGCTGAGAAGAAACTGCCTACTGAAGGATGCACTGAAGGAATGGTGAACGGGAGAAGAGTTCGGGGCAGAAGAAGATATCAGATGATAGACGACATTAAGATATGTGGATCATATGCGGAGACTAAGAGGAAGGCAGAAAATAGGAAAGAGTGGAGACTGCTGGGTTTGCAATGAAAGACTTGCCCATGGGCAGAACACTTGTATGTATGTATGTATGTATGTATGTATGTATGTAATCACAATGCCAATGGGTAAATACCCGGTGGCAGTGGTAAGTAATTACACTCAATAATGACAATGTTGTCATGGAAACTAAAATACCGAAGAAGTCTATCACTCATAACACAATCTCTGTCACTACTAACTTCACTTGAACGCTACAGAATTTCATTCCAATTTCCTGATAAGGAAACCCGGTGTCTAGCAGTTTGATTCACATACCTTCAGTAATCTGATAAGGAACAAAATACGCTTTGGACGACCAGAACGATTATGTCCAAGGAGTAGGATATAGTAAAGACCCTCGACGTCAATTATTGACCTTGACCTATACAATTTCCACTTGTGACATACTTTAACCCGGAACTACTGACATCTCACAATTTAGATAAAGTTTCGACATGGAGATCTGGACTCTTAGAATACTTCAAGACTCTGAACATCGTGTAACATGGAGTCTGTGTACAAGAACCTTTTTTAAATACAGAGACATGAAAAAAAAAAGACGTCAAGGAAGAGGGCCAGACGGGGGAGGGGGGGGGGAGGTAGGCTTGGGAGCGAGCGGTCGTCACGGGCTGCACACGTCAATCACAACGCTATCTTCCGGCACGAAATGAAAGTAACAATCTAAAAGACTGTTACGGAGGAATCTCTCCTGAAGGCTTCAGGTCGGCCGGCAGTCTTCCCGTAATAATGGCGAGGAAAAACACGAGACAAAAAAGTCGTGCGTGTAAAGAGAAAACGCACGTCAAACCTTGCCATTCAAACGGTGAAATATACTCCGCAGGCCTCGGAATACGAAGAATTGTCTACTCTGCGACATGAACAAATGCACCGGGTTTGATCTCCTACGATTGTGGTTTGTCAGATTTGAACCTCATAAGTGACACCAATAAGGCATCGCTCCTGAGGAAACTAAGCCAAGAGATAATGGGGTATTGTGGCAAGTTCCTTTCCCCTTCATTGCGTATATCGCTGACAAGTAATATATTACACTAATCGGACTTAAGATGTATACAAGAATTGAATATTTAAAAAACACGTATGACTCGGTTAAGAAAGAAGATTTATATAATATTCTTATTGAATTTGGTATTCCCAAGAAAGTACTTCGATTAATTAAAATGTGTCTCAGTGAAACTTACAGCAAGGAGATGCACTATCACCTTTACTTTTTAACTTTGCTCTAGAGTATGCCATTAGAAAAGTTCAGGATAACAGAGAGGGTTTGGAATTGAACGGGTTACATCAGCTGCTTGTCTATGCGCATGACGTGAATATGTTAGGAGAAAATCCACAAACGATTAGGGAAAACTCGGAAATTCTACTTGAAGCAAGTAAAGAGATAGGGTTGGAAGTAAATCCCGAAAAGACTAAGTATATGATTATGTCTCGTGACCAGAATATTGTACGAAATGGAAACATAAAAATTGGAGATTTAGAAATTAAACGCAGAATAAATATGGGAAATGCATGTTATTATTCGGTTGAGAAACTTTTGTCATCTAGTCTGCTGTGAAAAAATCTGAAAGTTAGAATTTATATTACCGATTGTTCTGTATGGTTTTGAAACTTGGACTCTCATTTTGAAAGAGGAACAGAGATTAAGGGTGTTTGAGAATAAGGTTCTTAGGAAAATATTTGGGGCTAAGAGGGATGAAGTTATAGTAGAATGGAGAAAGTTACACAACGCAGAACTGCACGCATTCTTTTCTTCAATTGATATAATTAGGAACATTGAATCCAGAAGTTTGAGATGGGCAGGGCATATAGCACGTATGGGCGAATCCAGAAATGCATATAGGGTGTTAGTTAGGAGACCGGAGGGAAAAAAAACCTTTGGGGAGGCAGAGACGTACATGGGAGGATGATATTAAAATTGATTTGAGGGAGGTGGAATATGATGATAGAGACTGGATTAATCTTGCACAGGATAGCGACCGATGGCGGGCTTATGTGAGGGCGGCAATGAACCTCCGAGTTCCTTAAAAGCCATAAGTAAATAAGTGTTTCTTTGTATAATCCCACAATAATCATTGTTCCAGCCACCGGCGTGGCTCAGTCGATTAAGGCTGTTGCCTGCCGATCTGAAGTAGTGTTCGGGCGCGGGTTCGATCCCCGCTTGGGCTGGTTGGTTTTCCCCAACCGTAAGATGAATGCCAGGTAATCTATGGCGAATCCTCGGCCTCATCTCGCCAAATATCATGTCGCTATCACCACCCTCATCGACGCTAAATAACCTAGTAGTTGATACAGCGTCATTGAATAACCAACTTAAAAAAAAATATTGTTCCTGCAACATAGGCTTCAGTTGACGCCATCCATGTATCAGGTAATATCGCATTTTATAAGCTGCAAATAGACGAAGCAGAAATGCAGCCTAATCAGTTGTAAAATAGAACTGGACAGCATGGAGCAGGTAGCAATAAATATGAAAGTTCCCTCACTGACGACAATCCGAGACCCAGCAATTATTGGAGCCCCCCTCTCCCCTTCACGGGTCCGGAGTGGCGGTTTAGTTGCCAGCATTGCAATTATCCAATTAGCCTACAGCGTGGAGTCATGTTGGTACAATGTCTTTCTCACATTTGTAATAAAACTACTGCGCGTGATAGGTTTAATGTCGTGTATTCACGCATACATGTGCTCTATTTCGGGGTTATAAATGTTTATCTTTTCTGATAGTTCATGCCTGGGATAAACAGTTGTATGGAATCAAACGCTGCGGTTTATAAACAAGTGTGCTGAGGAGCTAGACACAATTTCTGATCTGATACCAGTATCACCTAATAAATTATCGACGTCACAGACACTGCATTATTTTCATAATCTGATTCGCTCTTTTGCACTGAAATTCCACAGTTCGTATCTGCCTAAAGCTCTAAAGCCACCAACCGAATTGAATTAAGTGGAAAGACACGTTCACACAACCACATGGAATAATTTGTGAACACATCTTTACTCCTCAAATAATTTTGACGAACATCTGATATAATATTTAGGCCTATAATTAGGGCCCGTAAGTTCAGGCAATTATTTTGGCTAAAATGGGCAGGAAAATAGGCATTTCAAATTCAGAAAATAGGCAGTAAAATAATAAAAAAAGAACTGGCATTACAAAATACGAAAATAAACAGCAAAATAATCAAAATATAGTGAGATCCACGTAAGAGCAGTTTCTAAAAGGCTAATTTGGCGCCTCTTCAGTATTGCCAACTAATACGAGATATCACCAAAGAGAGTAAAATCACAATGCCATGTACTGTAATAATAATAATAATAATAATAATAATAATAATAATAATAATAATAACAATAATCATCATCATCAGCTGCTTGTCTATGCTGATGACGTGAATATGTTAGGAGAAAATCCACAAACGATTAGGGAAAACACGGAAATTTTACTTGAAACAAGTAAATAGATAGGTTTGGAAGTAAATCCCGAAAAGACAAAGTATATGATTATATCTCGTGACGAGAATATTGTACGAAATGGAAATATAACAATTGGAAATTTATCCTTTGAAGAGTTCGAAAAATTCAAATACCTGGGTGCAACAGTAACAAATATAAATGAAACTCGGGAGGAAATTAAACACAGAATAAACATGGGAAATGCTGTTATTATTTGGTTGAGAAGCTTTTATCATCCAGTCCGCTGTCAAAAAATCTAAAAATTAGAATTTATAAAATAGTTAAATTACCGGTTGTTCTTCATGGTTGTGAAACATGGACTCTAACTTTGAGAGAGGAACAGAGGTTAAGGGTGTTTGAGAATAATAATTTAATAATATATTTTTTAATCTAGCAGAGCTAAGGCCAGTAGGCCTTCTCTATCGCCCAGCCAGACTCTAATTCTAATTGAATACAATTGCTTACATAGTTATTACATTAATATCTAGACCATAAAACAACATGAAAGTAAATAATGAAAGTTGGATAAGTAATGTTAGTGTGACAATAATAAACATTGGTAAGAAATAGTTATAATAATAATAATAATAATAATAATAATAATAATAATAATAATAATAATAGTAATAATAATAATGAGATCATTTAGATATTTATCGGTGATATATATAAAACCATTAAACATTGAGAAACCTGAAACAGCTAGCTTAGGAAAATATTTGGACCTAAAAGAGATAAAGTTACAGGAGAATGGAGAAAGTTACACAACACAGAACTGCATGCATTGTATTCTTCACCTGACATAATTAGGAACATTAAATGCAGACGTTTGAGATGGGCAGGGCGTGTAGCGCGTATGGGCGAATCCAGAACTACATACAGTGTGCATATATATGATAGTGCATATAGAGTGTTAGTTGGGAAGCCGGAGGGAAAAAGATCTTTGGGGAGACTCAGACGTAGATGGAAGGGTAATATTAAAATGGATTTGAGGGAGGTGGGATATGATGGGAGTGACTGGATTAATCTTGCTCAGGATAGGGATCAATGGCGGGCTTATGTGACGGCGGCAATAAACCTCCGGGTTCCTTAAAAACAAGTAATAATAATAATAATAATAATAATAATAATAATAATAATAATAATAATAATAATAGTTGTTTATCCCTACAATTTTATCACTTATCTAGCATATGTTTATTTTTATCACTTCCCTAGCATTACTTCGTCTTTATCACTTCCCTAGCATTTGTCTCTGTGTTTGCCAACATTTCAAACTCTAAATTCTTTACGGTACTATAAAACATGTTCTGCGATCGTCATTTGTTTCCCTTATAAATAGCTAGTCGACTGAAAGTGGCGACTCCGTTGAAACGTTTTGTTGAAAGTAACATTACTGAAATAGAATTTTAGTAATCAATTAATATTTTATTGTATTTGTTGTTGTTTACTTAACTGTCCGAAGACAAGTCTGAAACTCACAAGTGATACCAAGAAGGCACCACTTATGAGACAACTAGGCCAGGAGATCATGGGGTAGGGTGACCAGTTCCTTCCCCCCCCCCATATAAATTGAAAAAGTGTAAATTTTCAACATTTAATTCATTGTATTAGAGTACTTTATTTCTTCTAATCTTTATATACTTTCTTCTAATCGTGTAATAGTCAATTAAATCCCACTATAGTCTTGATTTTCTCCAGATAAATCAAAACCTCTAGTAAGATTACTGTTGATAAAATGAAATGTTCATTGTCATTTTTGATAATGATGCTAGAATCCTGTATACTTTCTAGTAGTACAGTAGGTTATTTTACTACGCTGTATCAACATCTCAGGTTATTTAGCGTCTGAATGAAATGAAGGTGATAATGCCGGTGAAATGAGTCCGGGGTCCAGCACCGATATTGCTTATATTGGGTTGAGGGAAAATCCCGGAAAAAAATCCAACCAGATAACTTGCCCCAACCGGGAATCGAATCCGGGCCACCGGGTTTCGCGGCCAGACGCGCTAGCCGTTATTCCACAAGTGATGACTGTATACTTCGTATGTTATTTTTATACGTAAGGGGAAGTTATTTTAGATTGGGAATTACGAAGTTTATGATTACAAATTACTGTTTTTTTTATATTACTCGTTTATTATTTTCTTGTTCTAAGGCCGTGGACGATTGGAACACATGTTTGATTACCACCCGGCTGTACTACATGTTTGTCGTTCTGGTTCACTGGCATTGAGAGCTGCGCTACTAGACTTTTTATTCGATAGAGATATAGTCTAAGCTCACATAACTTAACAGTTTCGGTATCAACTCCCTAGCTCTGCTTATTATGTATAGCAGTGACGTCAAAGCAAGCGCATTTTTCTGACCTTGACGTCGTGCGCGGGCATCAAGCGCTAAGTATGGAAAGAGGAAGGGTTGTGTATATGAATAAGCAGCCTGTTGGATTAAGAAAACAGTGGTGCACAAACTTCAAACGGAACGTAAAATCTTACGTCGTTATTTTTATATGGCTTCTTTCTGTTTAATATTATCTATATTGTCTGTAAAACAAAAGTACTAATATCAATTTCTTAATATTGCACTTGTGTTTTAAATCTTAATAACACAATAAAGAGTTAAGAAGGAATATTCACATAAATTCCATAGTAGTACAACTATACTGCACTAAATGGATGAAACACATCATTCATAAAGAAAGTGATATCCCCGAAAAAGAGATTGAGTATGACATTATAAGTTGGAATTAATATTGATGGTAACTTTAGCCTTATAAAAGTAATCAATAAACTAATCAAAACAATATTACAGTACAAAGCAAAGTTACCTAGGTGCTTGTATATGTTTTAAGTATAACTAATAGTCCATAAAAAAAACTCTTATCGCATTATGCTTTTAAGGTGATATTGGTGAGCAACTTCCTATCATCAGAATATTAAATTATTTTCTCGAAATATGCTGAAGCTATAGAGCTGACATTTTTACAACACATAGGCATAGATCTTTTGCTTATGATGTAACAGTAGTTGCTTTGTTAATTAATTTTCTTACAAACAATTTCCATGCGAATATGTTCAAAAATTTTAATACACTATCTTCAGTAATACGTATTTACGGTTTATTAGATTTATGAAAACATTCTGTAAGGCTACTAAATAAATAGGCCTATGTCTTAAAATTTCACTTTTCTATTAAAAAAGTCGAGAAAATATTTCTTTTGAATAAAAAAATTAAACTTGTGAAAAATGAGCATTAAAATTAAAACTTACATTCTTATAATCCACTCATACTTCTCAGACAAATCTAAAAATTACCATGGATACAGTTTTAATAAGTTCTCTTCCCTTTATCTATTGAATCAGTGCTGGCCATCCCTGAATATAGCTCGATCAAGCGGCATATACTAATTCTTTCGTCTGTCTCTTTCCTTTCCACTGTAAAACGCTCAGACTATCCTGAGCTCTAAAGCGCGCGCTTGCTCCTATGGGCATCAATTGACATGCCTGATGTATAGTTTTAATTGAAATGCAGTCATGTACCTATGCTGCAAACGTCACTTTGTGTCTATTTTGGTATCAGCAGAAAATAAGAACTGTATAAATGTCGAATAATTTCAAGGGAAAAATTGTTCCGGGGCCGGGTATCGATCCCGGGACCTCTGGTTAAACGTACCAGCGCTCTGCCAACTGAGCTACCCGGGAACTCCACCAGACACCGTCTCAACTTTTCCCTTTTTTATATCCACACAACTCGCGTTGGCTGACGAAACGCCAGAGACCCACATCGAGTGCACACAATCTCTGTGTGACTTGGAATTGTGGTTTTCTGTTAACGTACACAGTGACTCGATGTGGGTCTCTGGCGTTTCGTCAGCCCACGCGAGTTGTGTGGATATAAAAAAGGGAAAAGTTGAGACGGTGTCGGCTGGAGTTCCCGGGTAGCTCAGTTGGCAGAGCGCTGGTACGTTGAACCAGAGGTCCCGGGATCGATACCCGGCCCCGGAACAATTTTTCCGTTGAAATTATTCAAATCTGCTTTACAGGGAGCTTCACCTGAAAGACTAGATTTGTATAAATGTCGTTTCATGTGATTAACACGGTGTTAAGGGTACACGAAAGTGAACACAAATTCTATTGTCAAAGCAAGTATTAATTCCACACAATATGAAGTGTAGCAAACATTACTTTTTTTTTAAAACAAATTGGAATTCTAACCAATTGCGATACGGAAAAAGAGTAACTTCCAATTTTTAAAGTATGTCGTTATAAATTTTCAGACTAGAGCAGTTTTCTTTTCCTTTCTCCCCCCCCCCCATGCCTGGCATTTGCTGCGCGCCAGGCAAACTGTATATAAAAGGCTTAGAGTGCCCCAGGTCGTAAATAAGTCAGTGGAATAGCAGCTCCATCTAGTTTATTTACATGAGACTACAGCGGCGTACTTTTCATTTGTTGCTAGGCTACAGGGTCCCTCGTTAATGGATATTGGTACATTTCCACGTGTGTTGTGTTGAATGGTGCTTTATGGGGCTATGTAATTAGCATTACTATCTATTCGAAATGTGTTGGTTGGATATTTGGGGTCGTAATTATCTCTGGCCGACAATTTAGAATTTCAAGAAATTATTGTACTGGCGTAATATTTTGGGTACTCTGATATTACCTTCACTCATATACTCGTGTTGGCAGTGAATCGTGAATTATTCGTCCGCTTTATTTTACTGTCAGGGTGGATAGGCATAGTGTGTTCAACAACGGTATATTTCAATATATTACATCGAGTTCGATAGTTTGTTTACTTTTATAGAAGAATAAATTATTGAAATCATAGAGTACAGAATACAACAGAGTCGCTCTATGTATTTTTTCAATGAAGTCAACAATGTCGCGCGGTAGCCATCTTGATACAACTCATCATTGCGTTGGAACTTACGCTGTAGGTTTGTTGTTTTCAGTTGTTAGGAGTAATATTTTGATAAATTTAAATATGCCGATCTGTATCTGTGTGTGTATGGTTACGGGAAATAAGGCGCCCAAAAATGTATCTGGAATAAACAATAAAATACAAAACATTTTAAGTAAACAGACTGGAAACCCTTGACAGCAAATTTTCTTCCTCAGATGCTGACAGATGTGTAGGCAAAATATCAGAAAAAAATCTCCAAATTTCTGGGAAAAGTAGTGATTATCCAAAATGGCTTTTGAATCTACAAAAACTTCAATAACATTTAGTAAATTATTAAATAAATCACATGAAACTTTGTGCAAAAGTTATTACACACAGCATGATAATTATACAAAATTTTCAGGCCTCTAATTTGAATACTTACAAGTGGTTTTTACAGAACCCAGCGGTTCATTATCGCCCTCACATAAGCCCGCCATCGGACCCTATCCTGAGCAAGATTAATCCAGTCTCTATCAGTATATCCCACCTTCCAAATATATTTTAATATTAACCTCCCACATACGTCTCGGCCTCCATAAAGTTTTTTTCCCAGTCTCCAAACTAACACGCTGGATTCACCCATACGTGCTACATGCCCTACCCATCTCAAACGTCTGGATTTAATGTTCCTAATTATGTTAAATGAAGAATACAATGCGTGCAATTCTACGTTGTGTAACTTTCTCCATTCTCCTGTAACTTCATCCTTCGTGGCCCCAAATATTTTTCCAACCACCTTATTCTCGAACATCCTTAAACTCTGTTCTTCTCTAAAAGTGAGAGTCCAAGTTTCACAACCACACAGAACAGGTAATGTAACTGAATAATTTCGAGGGAAAAATTGTTCCCGAGCCGGGTATCGAACCCGGGACCTTTGGTTTAATGTACCAACGCTCTACCACTGAGCTACTCGGGAACTCTAACCGACACCGATCCAATTTTTCCCTCTATATCCACAGACCTCAAAGTGGGCTGACAACCGTCAAGCAACCAACTTCGAGTGCACACTAACTCCGTGTGACTTAAATTGTGGTTTTCTGTTAACGAACAGTTATGTAACAGGTAATGTAACTGTTTTATAAATTCTAACTTTCAGTTTTTTTAAGCAGAATGAATGACAAAAGCTTCTCAACCGAAAAATAATAGGCATTTCCCATATTTATTCTGTGTTTAATTTCCTCCTGAGTGTCATTTATATTCGTTGGTGTTGTTCGAATCAGGATAAAAGAGAGGGTTTTGAATTGAACGGGTTACATCAGCTTCTTGTCTATGCGGATGACGTGAATATGTTAGGAGAAAATTCACAGACGATTAGGGAAAACACGGAAATTTTACTGGAAGCAAGTAAAGCGATAGGTTTGGAAGTAACTCCCGAAAAGTTAAAGCATATGATTATGTCTCGTGACCAGAATATTGTACGAAATGAAAATATAATTGGAAATTTATCCTTCGAAGAGATGTAAAAATTCAAATATCTTGAAGCAACAGTAACAAATATAAATGATACTTGGGAGGAAATTAAAAGCAGAATAAATATGGGAATAAATAAATTATTATTCGGTTGAGAAGCTTTTGTCATCCAGTCTGCTGTCAAAATATCTTGAAGTTAGAATTTATAAAACAGTTATATTATCGGTTGTTCTGTATGGTTATGAAACTTGGACTTAGAGGAACAGAAATTAAGGGTGTTTGAGAATAAGGTTCTTAGGAATGTATTTGTGACTAAGAGGGATGAAGTTACAGGAGAATGGAGAAAGTTACACAACACAGAACTGCACGCATTGTATTCTACACCTGACATAATTAGGAACATTAAATCCAGAACGTTTGTGATGGGCATGGCATGTAGCACGTACGGGCGAAGCCAGAAATGCATATAGAGTGTTAGTTGGGAGGTCGGAGGGGAAAATATTTTTGAGGAGACCGAGATGTAGATGGAAGGATAATATTGAAATGGATCTGAGGAAGGTGGGGTATGATGATAGAGACTGGATTAATCTTGCTCAGGATAGGGACCGAGGGTGGGCTTATGTGAGGGCGGCAATGAACCTCTGGGTTCCTTAAAAGCCATAAGTGAATATAATATATTCTGGTCACGAGACATAATCATATACTTTGTCTTTTCGGGATTTACTTCCAAACCTCTCTCCTTACTTGCTTCAAGTAAAATCCATTTGTTTTCCTTAATAATTTGTGGATTTTCTCTAAAATATTCATAAACGAGCAGCTGAAGTAACCCGTTCCTCTAGTTTGAAAAGTTTAGAAAACTGAAATATGACCTCAGTCTGTCGTTAACTTGGGAGTAATCCGATGAAGTTTACTTATTTTTGAGGTTGCGTACTTAAGTCTACCATAAAAAAAGCTACTTGAGTCATTACCTGGACTGGGATTACTACACGCTGATCAATGTTTTTTTTTTATCCTTACATTATTATGCAATTTTTCCAGACCGGACCTTGATGTGGCAAACCATTAATTTCAAACCTGAAATTCCGTCTGCAGTAAAGAAAGTGAAAAAGACACAATCCATTAAACCAGACAAGACACTAGATCTACAACTTGGACGCCAGCCTATTCGGTGACTGGAACAGCCAGTACAATGTCACGTCTCTGTGTGTTTCAGATGAGAAAGTAACTCGTCCCGATGTTCGGACCAACGCACATTTGCTGGACATCTTCAGCTAAATACAGTACTGAATTTTTGCGGCCATTGTATTCCTAAAGAATTCTACGGTGTTTTCTTTGGGTAGGGGGACTATGGGGGGGGGGGTTTAGCGGAATGTTAGTCCATTACGTTTTTGTCCATTCGTAATTTGGTCCTAATTTTACGTTTGTCCAGTTACATGTTTGTCCTACATCAAATTTTGTCCACCGAGGGGAGTCTTCACAAAACTCGTTATCTACAAAATCTTCTTTTTTTTCAAGACAACTCTTTTCTAAAATACACAACTGTAGATCAACTGTATTCCAAGATCAATTTACTGATATACTTACCAACTTTAGCTTAATTCTGATAGCACCATTGGATTCTCCTGACCCAAAAACATAAGGATGTGCTAAAACCTCAAAATCGAAAAAAAAATGTAGGTAACGAGTTTTGTGAAAACGCCCCTCTTTTGTTCATGTCATTTAGTGAAATTTCGTCCTATACCGTAAAATGGGGTAACTTTGCTCCATTTTCTAGTTAAAAATTTGTTTTCAGTCTGTATGTAGTCTTTAAGGGCCGTATTCAAAGACATTCTTAGCGCGGGCTTCCGGTGGATGATCAGCGAACAAAAGTTCTTCGTGTTCATAAACCAGTGTTAGCGATATATGATACGATATGAATCCTGTACAAGTAATCAGTCGATAGCCGGGGCTAGTTTAGCACGCTCGTAGCGCGGGCTAGCGAAATGGCTATGAATAGCACCCTAAGGGCCATACTCATAGTCATTCTTAGCGCGAGCTTCCGGTGGATGATCAGTGAACTAACGTTTTTCGTATTCATAAACCAGTGTTAGCGATATGATATGATATGATATGATATGATATGATATGATATGATATGATATATGATATGATATGATATGATATGATATATGATATGATATGATATGATATGATATGATATGATATGATATGATATGATATGATATGATATGATATGATATGATATATATGATATATGATATATAATATGATATATGATATGATATATTATATGATATATGATATGATATGATATATGATATGAATCCTGTAAAGGTAAGCAGTCGATAGCCGGTGCTAGTTCAGCACGCTCGTAGCGCGGGCTAGCGAAATGTCTATGAATAGCACCCTAAATGTCTAATTTTGAGATGGGCATTTATTTTATACGTTCTAGGAGCATGAGGGGATGTATTTAGCCTTTCATATCTTTGAAAATAAATGTCTTTCGAAATTTATAATCTGTCAAAAATTGGTGCAAAGTTACCCAGAGTTGGGGGGGTTACTTTGCACCGCCAGAGTTTTCAGAGGGGTGGTGCAAAGTTTGCCACTGCTAGTGGTACTTTGTTAAACAATGAAATATACTGTATCAGGAACAGGAAAAATGGAAACACAGATTCAAAAACTGCTATATATAGTAACACGGACAAAACTTAAAAGAAAAAATTACACAAAATTTCAATATAAGTGGCCACATTCTTCTAAAATGTTGTTTAAAAAATGCATATAGTGTGTTAGTTGGGAGGCCAGAGGAGAAAAAAGACCTTTGGGGAGATCGAGATGTAGATGGGAGGGTGATATAAAAATGGATTTGAGGAAGGTGGGATATGATGGTAGGGAATGGATTAATCTTGCACAGGATAGGGACCGATGGCGGGCTTATGTGAGGGCGGTAATGAACCTCCGGGTTCCTTAAAGGCCATTTGTAAGTAATAATAATAATAATAATAATAATAATAATAATAATAATAATAATAATAATACAAATATCATTTTGATAATGACACCCCCTCCCTTTAAAATTCTGCATAGCCACTGATACAGAATGTCCCATAATTTGCACACACGAACTAGGCCTACATTGTGTGAATTCTGGATGAAAATGAAAAGAAAAATGCTAATGACAAAATTTATCCAAAGAATTTTCGGCGATTCATTTGAGTACTTCCTTTCACGACACTCTCCTTCGTTCAGCCTCAGATTACGGAATATTTTCTGGCAAAGAGCTTCTCTACAATGCAATTTTACTCAACTGCTTCAACTGTGCAACGTCACAACATTACACAGCAGACACACTACCCGACTGCACACTTATGCTCGCTTTACCCCATTGTGAACGAGTGGCCAGGAGCCCTAGGCCCTTTCTGATCAGTCGACACTGACAGGTGGACCATCCTGCCTCGGCCCCTGGTAAGAGCTATAACCCATCCGTATACGAATGGCCTGAAAAGCCCGGAGTTCCAAACCCTTCCTATATGAGACTGATTGACAGACTACAGCGTGTTCATAATGCATGTGTTCGATTTATTTGCAACGTCCGTAGATCTGACCGTATCACACCTTCACTAAATATGCTGTCCTGGGCCCGTCTCAAAGAGCGAAGAACTATTCACTCTCTCACTTTACCCTTCAATATTCTTCAAACCTCTAACCCTAACTACTTAGCTTCTCGTTTTCAACATTTGTCCTCATATCACAAAATAGATACTCACTCACAACACCATATCACACTCTCCATTCCTAAACACAGAACATCCTTCTACTCTTCATCTTTCACCGTCTCTGCAGCTCATCTGTGGAACTCTCTACCACAACATGTCAGAGACTGTCGGGCATTGTCTAGTTTCAAAAATAAATTAAAATCGCACTTTTTGAATTAGATTCCTTTCAGTTATAAGCCCTTTTCTCTGCCATAGTTCTGTAAAAATATAGGCTATATATTTCTTTTTCCTTGTTTTCCCCTTTTTGTTCTCTTTATCAGCCGATGAATTTATTATCATAGCCTTTTTATCGTAAATTTTATTTAATTTTCGTATTTCTTTTCTTTTTTATTATTTTTATTACATTCCATTTTGATATATTCTTCCTTACGTTTTTCCATATTAACCATTTGTACTAAATGAGTTGCTTTCACTATATTCCAATGTATTTTACTTTTTTTTTATTATGGTAACATTTTCATGTTGTTTAGTGTCGATTTTATTATGCTGTTATTTTTTTTTTCTGTAACATGTTAGTATTCTGTTCTTTAACTTTTTGTTAAATTTTAACTGCTTGTATACTTTGGGACCTGGTAGAGTGTAAGAGAAGGCCCTATGGCCTTAACTCTGCCAGTATAAATAAAGAATTATTATTATTATTATTATTATTATTATTATTATTATTATTATTATTATTATTATTATTATTATTATATCAGCATCGGAAACCTGTATTCCCCCAAGACTTCACTCCTTTCTTTTATTAGTATTGCAGGTAATAAATGAAATTGGGGGAGGTGGAGAGTTTTGGTCGAATAATACAGGAAAACATGAGTACCCCGAGAAAACCCTCTGTAACGTCAACTTTGCCCACTACAGATTCCATCAGGACCTGGCCGGGGATCGAATCACGACCGCCTGAATGGAAGTCCAGCGCGTTAGCACTTAGGCTAAAGACACGGGCATACCTGTACCTTACCACCATCTTTATATGTCGGGTACTTCAATGCCTTGGGCTAGGAATGCATCCTGTTGCGTCAAATAACCGCATTCCACTGCCCGGGGTTCGGAATCCTGATCATCAGGTAGCATACGCATGTGGTAGCGGATTACACTGCCTGTACGAAATATTTTAAGAGAGATAAATCCAATAACAATGTTTTTGTCTTATGTTTGCAGTGTAAGGGAACTCAAGTAAGTCATGTTTTAAAGGAATTCCTTTTGCATTAATTCACGTCAGTGCAGCGACTTGGAATTACATACCGAATTTAGCTGAGCATGAAGTTCATCCGGAAAGGTCCTGGCCTGTCTTCGGAATGCACTGGGAATGAAATGTAACTTTTCTTATCGTCTCAACAAAAATTAGTGTATAATTTTTTTCCTCGGAATAAAATAAAGTTGAGCCCGCCGTAGGGCAGACAACGGTTAAGGTGAGATTCTGACTTGAGTAAGGCCGCAGTAGCGAACCAGCCTTAAGTTAGCATGTCAAGAATACGTTCATAGTTTTATGTATGGTTCATATGTATCACACACAATGACTCGTGTACTTAGAACTCCAAATCTCGCCTGTAGCCGAGTGGTGGTTAGCCCCTTTGCCTTCCTCCGTGGCGATCCGAGTTCCTTCCCGTACTTCTGGAAGTATCGTGACAAGAGACAGGCAAGCAAAACGAGAACACGAAGATAACAAAAGGAACACTAGACGAAATGGGAAAGACAAGAAGGAAAGATGGAATGACAAGAAATAAAAGAAGAAAAGAAGAAAAGGGGGAAGACGGAGTAAATACGGGAGAGAAAAATAAGAAAAGAGAGAAGAAAATGAGAAAAGAGAAAAGAAAATGAGAAAAGGGGAAAAGAAAATGAGAAAAGGGAGATGAAAATGAGAAAAAGGGGGCAGAAAATGAGAAAAGGGGAAAAGAAAATGAGAAAAGGGGAAAAGAAAACGAGGAAAGGGGAAATGAAAATGAGGAAAGGGGAAAAGAAAATGGGAAAAGGGGAAAAGAAAATGGGAAAAGGGGAAAAGAAAATGGGAAAAGGGGAAAAGAAAATGAGAAAAGGGAAAAAGAAAATGAGAAAAGGGGAGAAGAAAATGAGAAAAAGGGAGAGGAAAATGAAAAAAGGGAAAAATAAAATTAGAAAAAGGGAGAAGAAAATGTGAAAAAGGGAAAACAAATTACAAAAGGGGAGAAGAAAATGAGAAAAAAGGGAAAAAAAATTAGAAAAGGGAGAAGAAAATTAGAAACGGTGAGAAGAAAATGAGAAAAAGGGAGACGAAAGTGAGAAAATGGACAAGAAAATTAGAAAATGAGAAGAAAATGAGAAAACTGGAGAATAAAATGAGAAAAAGGGAAAAGAAAATGAGAATGGGAGAAGAAAATGAGAAAAAGGGAGAAGAAAATGAGAAAAAGGGAGAAGAAAATGAGAAAAAAGGGAAAGAAAATGAGAAAAAGGGAGAAGAAAATGAGAAAAGGGGGAAGAAAATGAGAAAAGGGGGAAGAAACTGAGAAAAGGGGAGAACAAAATGAGAAAAGGGGGAAGAAAATGAGAAAAGGGAGAAGAAAATGAGAAAAAGGGAGAAGTGAGAAAAGGGGAGAAGAAAATGAGAAAAAGGGAGAAGACACTGAGACAAAGGAAGAAGAAAATGAGAAAAGGGAGAAGAAAATGAGAAAAGGGGAGAAGAAAATGAGAAAAGGGAGAAGAAAATGAGAAAAGGGAGAAGAAAATGAGAAAAGGGAGAAGAAAATGAGAAAAGGAGAGAAGAAAATGAGAAAAGGGAGAAGAAAATGAGAAAAGGGGAGAAGAAAATGAGAAAAGGGGAGAAGAAAATGAGAAAAGGGAGAAGAAAATGAGAAAAGGGGAGAAGAAAATGAGAAAAGGGGAGAAGAAAATGAGAAAAAGGGAGAAGTGAGAAAAGGGGAGAAGAAAATGAGAAAAAGGGAGAAGAAAATGAGAAAAAGGGAGAAGAAAATGAGAAAAAGGGAGAAGACACTGAGACAAAGGAAGAAGAAAATGAGAAAAGGGAGAAGAAAATGAGAAAAGGGGAGAAGAAAATGAGAAAAAGGGAGAAGAAAATGAGAAAAGGGGAGAAGAAAATGAAAAAAAGGGAGAAGAAAATGAGAAAAGGAGAGAAGAAAATGAGAAAAAGGGAGAAGAAAATGAGAAAAGGGGAGAAGAAAATGAGAAAAGGGAGAAGAAAATGAGAAAAGAGGAGAAGAAAATGAGAAAAGGGGAGAAGAAAATGAGAAAAGGGAGAAGAAAATGAGAAAAGGGGAGAAGAAAATGAGAAAAGGGGAGAAGAAAATCAGAAAAGGGAGAAGAAAATGAGAAAAAGGGAGAAGAAAATGAGAAAAGGGGGGAAGAAAATGAGAAAAAGGAGGAAGGCAATAAACAAAGCCAGAAGATAAGGAGAAAAATAGTGTGTATCAGAGATAGTGATGTGGTCATCGCCGAGGGACTTGCCTCAATACTGACCTTGTCCACAACATTGCAAATGAACTGGCCGAGAATGAAATCCGGATCTCCGGTACGGCACAGACGAAGCTCGCCCCGTTCGAATAGCAATGTGCCTATACGCGCTGTTAATAAAGTAACAATGAAGTTGATTACATCCATCAGTCAAGTACAAATCAGTCATGACTAATTTTTGACACGACAAAATTAATTACCCGTGCAGGAAATTAAGACTACTTTCTGCTGAAATGTCGGTTAAATTTCTAGTTTACTCGCTGTTAGCGACTCAGTTGAGCGCCTGTACCCTGTCAGGCTACGGCCGAGTTAAGTACGCAAGACCGTCGCATAAAATAGAACAAGTGCTGTCTCAGTGAAAATACGTTATGTAGTCATATCTATAAGGTGAACTAGTCTTCATTTGTTAAAAAACAAATGATCACATCCTGGAAGTTTTTTGTTGCCATATCAACCAACAGAATTTCATATATTAAATGAGTGGAATATCTGACAATACAAATGAACATAAATCTTCATATTCTCAGGAATTTTTTTGACCCTTACAATCGGAAAATAAAGCAGACTTTATACGGTATAAAGGGGTGCGGCGCTAGTAGACAACGATCATTTCTCCTTCCCGCAAAAATTACCTTCGTGAGATGAAGAAGGCAGTGTTGTCATCCACCGACAGTCAAATGAAATTGAATTATGGATTTAATTAATGATGCTAACAATTTTCTGTTAGTTTCAAAGGGATTGTTTCAATACTTATTTTTGAAAATTTTTATTTATTTTTTTAATTTCTTAGGGTGCACAACATGCACGAAATTCCTTGTCTTTTCACGAAATATTCATCCAAAGTAAACAATTTTACTCACCGGAATCAGGGTAAAATAATCACAATAAAATCACATTAGAAACAACAACAACCAAATTTCTTGGCTTAAAAATCGATAATGTGTTAAATTGGAAAAATCATATTAAATAAATTTACCCCGAAACTAAATTCAGCTTGTTTTGCTATTAGATCTATGCAAAAGATAGTAAATATCAATACCTTAAAAACAATATACTTTGCATACTTCCACTCGGTAATGAGTTTTGGAATAATATTCTGGGGAAATTCCACAGATAGTAACGGTATATTCCTATCACAAAAAAGAGTAATTAGAATAATAGTAGGTGCCAAATCTAGGGAATCTTGTAGGACTATTTAAAAAAAACTACAAATAATACCCATGGCTTGTCAGTATATTTTTTCATTAATAATCTTCCTCGTATGTAATCGTGAAAACTTTGTAACTAATTCAACAGTTCATAGAATAAATACACGTCAAAAATTGACTTTCATACTCCATCGGCAAGTCTATCATGCTATCAAAAAGGAGTGCGTTATATGGCAATAAAATTTTTAATAGCCTTCCTATGAATATAAAAAATGAAACTCAAAACATAAAATTATTTAGGGCCAAATTAAAGAAGTACCTAATTTCTCACGCCTTCTATTCTGTAGGTGAATTCATGACATTCAGTAACGCTTCATGAAATTGATATTAAAACTTTGTGTTGTACTAGTAGACTATATTGTAAACCTTTTCTGTATATATTTCATCTAGACTGTGACTATAAATTAAGACTTTATAATAGTATTAAAGTATTTAGTATTTAGTATTTATTTATTTAACCTGGTAGAGATAAGGCCGTCAGGCCTTCTCTGCCCCTCTACCAGGAGATTCCAACTACAATATCAACAATAAAATTACAATTAGTATTAAATTTACAATTACAA
Source organism: Periplaneta americana (assembly GCF_040183065.1). NCBI lineage: Eukaryota > Metazoa > Arthropoda > Insecta > Blattodea > Blattidae > Periplaneta > Periplaneta americana. The sequence goes on along the minus strand of NC_091130.1, from coordinate 144,701,381 downwards.
TTACAAATAATATTACAGTTAGTATTAAATTTACAATTACAATAAAATCAAAGTACGAAAAGATTACCTGAATAATTAAAGCTAGATAATTTATCATAGAGAAACAAAGAATATTTTATATTTACTGAATTACAAATTAAATCTAGAATAACAAAATTGTATAATGATGAAATTACTGGATATTGAAATATTTTGTGATAGATTAAAGAAACTATTTACAAGTAATCAATTACTGACCAAGTGCCTAGTAAGTTTTCGTTTGAATTCAATTTTATTTCGACAGTCCCTGATGCTAGCAGGTAGCGAATTCCAGAGTCTTGGCAGGGCTATTGTGAAAGAAGATGAGTATGAGGAGGTGCGATGGGATGGTATTGTTAAAGGGAGACGAAGGTATTTTTGGTGAAAAATGAGTAAATTTTCAAAAAAAAAAAAATCTTTAAAATACCCTGTGATATGTGTGGAATGCATAGCATAACATTTTGAGGGTATTTGTGCCTTTATCGGATGTTGAGTCTCCATGTTTAAACTTCCTGCGTTAAGGATTTTTAAATCGCTCGCCCACTTTTATTGTTGTTTCCGGTAAATTAAATTTTCAATTTTTTTTTCTTTAAAATACTCTTTGATATGTGTGGAATGCATTGCATAACATTTTGTGGGTATTTGTGCCCTTATCGGATGTTGAGACGTCATTTTTAAACTTCCTGCGCTATGGATTTTTAAATCACACGCCCGCTTTTATCGGTTTCCAGTAACTTCAATTTTTTTTTTTGCTACATTGCCAGACAAAAATGGATATAATTTCTGAACTATTAAAGATACATGCATGAAATTTAGAACACACATTCTTTAGACTATTCGGAAACTTTTCTCTGTAACAGAATTTTATTAATTGATTTTATTTTTATTTGCAAAAAAGGAAATCAGAAAATTGTTATTAAATTTTAATTGTTTATTTTACAAACGTAGGGGCTGATATCAAAATTCTGTTACAGACAGTTTGTAGAACATGCTTTTGCAAATACATTGCACAAAACTGTTTGAATCTATCTTTAAAAACGGTTCAGATATATCGGTTTTAGTACAATCCTGCATTGGGTATGTTTTTTTTTTCAAATTTGGGCCCACAAATAATTTTTTTTAGAAATATTCTTATTTGGTTGAGTTGCCACAGCTATGAGCGCTCTACATACAAAAAATTAATATTTTACACCAAATAGGAAGAAAGGTTTAAAAAATGCCATCCTGTCCCCTTAGGTTTTTTGACTTGTTCCATATTCTAGCTGTGAAGCAATGTATGAATACCATGGAATGTTAATAAATACAGCACAATACAATACAATACACGATTATAGATCAGAGAATATAAGTGGGAATCGAACCCACACCGTGGTTTTTAAAGTCTCTTCCAAGCTGGGTGCCATAAATGACAGACTAGAAGATAAGATGTCAATGATTTTTTGACGGAAAGATGGTTTACGTAAGAACTTTGGAATCAAATAGTCTGACAACAGGCCACTTGTACAAATCTGTCACTGGAAGTGTTTACCATGATTCGAAGTTAATATTTTCGTACAGGAAAAGTCGAGTTCACGACTCTGAACATGGGAATAAAAGAACTGCTGACAGAACACCTGCTTCTATTAATATCTCAAGTGCACCACCATCTGTCGCTGTAACAACTCTTGGCAGTGCACTTACCACCGCAAAAACGAATCGGCTCCGTCGCTCTGTGGGAGGGACTGGGATCAGATCTCGAGACGTCATCAAAACTGGACAGAATGCTTATACACCACCAAAACGTCTTAAAAATCTCCTCTCCACTTTCAGCAACTATTAAGTCATTGTCTACGTTCATTTTAAGAATTTATACGTCTGAAATAATTTCATTTAATTTTTGCAGCAATTTTATTGTAGTATTAACACTTATGTATGCATTTGATACCGTTAACCATGATATTTTATTACTTACTTACTGAATTTTAAGGAACCCGGAGGTTCATTGCCGCCCTCACATAAGCCCGCCATTGGTCCCTATCCTGAGCAAGATTAATCCAGTCTCTATCATCATATCCCACCTCCTTCAAATCCATTTTAATATTATCTTCCCATCTACGTCTCCGGACTCCCAACTAACACTCTATATGCATTTCTCGATTCGCCCATACGTGCTACATGCCCTGCCCATCTCAAACGTCTGAATTTAATGTTCCTAATTATGTCAGGTGAAGAATACAATGCGTGCAGTTCTATGTTGTGTAACTTTCTCCATTCTCCTGTAACTTCATCCTTCTTAGCCCCAAATATTTTCCTAAGAACCTCATTCTCAAACACCATTCATCTCTGTTCCTCTCTCAAAGTGAGAGTCCAAGTTTCGCAACCATAAAGAACAACCGGTAATATAACTGTTTTATAAATTCTAACTTTCAGATATTTTGACAGCAGACTGGATGATAAAAGCTTCTCAACCGAATAATAACAGGCATTCCCATATTTATTCTGTGTTTAATTTCCTCCCGAGTATCATTTATATTTGTTACTGTTGCTCCAAGATATTTGAACTTCTCCACCTCATCCATTTCGTACAATATTCTGGTCACGAGACATAATCATATACTTTGTCTTTTCGGGATTTACTTCCAAATCTATCTCTTTACTTGCTTCCAGTAAAATTCCCGTGTTTTCTCTAATCGTTTGTGGATTTTCTCCTAACATATTCACGTCATGCGCATAGACAAGAAGCTGATGTAACCCGTTCAATTCCAAACCCTCTCTGTTATCCTGGACTTTCCTAATGGCATACTCTAGAGCAAAGTTAAAAAGTAAAGGTGATAGTGCATCTGCTTGCTTTAGCCCATAGTGAATTGGAAACGCATCTGATATTTTATTAGAGAAATTGAACTTGTTAGGCATTAATGGTCATGTTCTAAGTTTATTTAAGTCATATTTGAATAACAGAAATCATGTAACTAAAGTTGATAATGAATTTAGTTTTGAACATAAAAGTAGGGGTCCCTCAGGGCACTGTTCCAATTTTATTCTTGATTTATATAAATGACTTGTTATTAACTGATTTACGCAAATATAAATGGTGTTATATATTTATATACAGATGATACCGTAATTCGTTTTGGTGAAAAATCTTGAAAAGGCAGTTACATTAATGCGAATAATGGATTACAGGTAATTAAAGAGTGGTTTCATTCAAACGCTCTTTCCTTAAACACATCCAAAACAACTGTTGTTCCGTTTTCACTAAGGTACAGTGGTCTTCTTTGGGGATTGTGCAAAAGCCTGCATGACTGCATCAACACTCTCGTTATCGGTGGAACTTCTCTTTCTTCCGCACCGCCCTTCCAACACATCTTGCACCATTGCGTCGACTTCAAACTTGTCTCGGATTCTTGTGATAGTTAACCTTGTTGGTGGTTGTGTTCCAAATTCAACCCTCCAACGTCGTTGAACCTCAATATTCTCAACTTTCCAATAACATTTCAGTATCCACTTACATTCATCGAACGATAATTGCACCGCCATATTTGTTTGTAAACAGCTGAACATATTTTCCACTGCCTTCTGAATCATAAACCGCAAAAATCATATTTCTATCTCATTTTTTGCTGTGAAGTAGTATTTCGAAGAGTGTATGCATCAATTTGGGACACCCTGTATATCTTTATTGCACGCAATCATGCTTCCAAAGTTTTACCACAGTTTGATATGAACACTCATAAATACGATGACAGCATATCTGCGGGCACTGCAACTTGTTACAGACCTTATGAATATTCATTAACCTTCCTTCTAAACCGTGAATTAGTTTTATTTTGTTCATTCCAGTGCTCGGTGCTAGCTCTAGAAACCACAGAATAAAGTTAGCTTCATTTACACTTCCAATGGCATCATGTTTCAGAACTGTTCAATTTTGTAAAAAATATGTACTGTACCTTGTAGCTACCTTAAAAATGTTCCGAATACACCGCAGCCTAATAGCTTATTGTGGATGTGATAGGGAGATAATTATTTATTCAATTATTTCTGGGTAATTTCGCCTGGCACAGCTAAGACCAGTAGGCCTTCTCTCCCGCTCTTTCAGACTAACTGAATACAATAGCCCCACATTACAATAATAATTAGAAATTTGAGCCAAACAAATGTAACTTTTCGTTCTGCAAAGAAATTTTTTTTGGCAAATCGCGTTTTTCTAACAACCTTACCGATGTTGTTGGTAGGCCTTGTAAGTTAAACTTACAACACATGTTCGGTAAGTAAATAAATCAAATCAACTTTTATTTACTTACTTAAAAGTAATGAAATATCAGTGTCGGGCATCACTGTGTCCTGTAAGGAAATAACTAAATGTCTTATTATACCTATTACTTACTTACTTACTGGCTTTTAAGGAACCCGAAGGTTCATTGCCGCCCTCACATAAGCCCGCCATTGGTCCCTATCCTCAGCAAGATTAATCCAGTCTCTATCATCATACCCCACCTCCCCCAAATCCATTTTAATATTATCTTCCCATCTACGTCTCGGCCTCACTAAAGGTATTTTTCCCTCCGGCCTCCCAACTAACACTCTATATGCAGTTCTGGATTCGCCCATACGTGCTACATGCCCTCCCCATCTCAAACGTCTGGATTTAATGTTCCTAATTATGCCAGGTGAAGAATACAATGCGTGCAGTTCTGTGTATTATACCTATACTCTTTCTAAATTAATTTATTGCAGTGAAGATTTGTAAGAAAACAGAAATTAATGTAAATAAGACGTAAGCGTGAAAACCATTTCTCACGCCTTCCGGTTGTTGCTCTGAGCGCCATTCGTGGGGTGGACCAGGTGGACCGGGTTCGAGTTCCGGTCCGAGGGTTTTCAGGGTTCTCCCTCAACCCAATATGAGTAAACGCTGAACTTTCGGTGTTAGACCCCGGACTCATTTCACCGGCAATATCACCATCTTATTCAGACGCTAAATATAACCTAAGATGTTGATAAAGAGTCGTAAAATAACCTACTAAAATATAAAAATGAATGTCCGGAGGACCTATGTACACATCAATACTTTCTGCAGTACCTGAAGGCAGTCTACGATTTGCTTCGTATTCAATCTTCACGATGACATAGAAATGATATTGTATGTGCTTAGCGTTTGAAAACGCAACATTACAATTTAGCAGGGTGGGGACGGAATATGGAGGAAGGCTGGCATATAAGTCTGCAATAATATGCAAATACAACTATTTTAGTACGTTGTAAGCAAATATTTACATATACTGGGTGTTCATTTCAAAGTGTATCATGACGTCATTGTTGATGAGTCAGCGATTTGAAGCGAGTTTCAGCTTTTGTGTCAGAGAAGTTACCTATTAATCAAGGCGTTCAATCTGAACTTGAGAACGTGTACGGTATAACTTGAACGTCGTAGCAACAGATGGCGGTCTGTACGGTCTGTGTACTACCATAACTCTTTCGAACTGTGTTTAGCGCGGCCAAGTCATACGCAGGGTATTTGTTATCATCGGTTGCGTACGGCAACATTCCACAATACAAATCAAATGCTCCGTGTCCATGTTGACCGTCCAAGTTAATGTCAACATATCCCGATAGTAAGAAAAAACTCACCTCAGTACATGTTCCCAAACAGTCCACATTCCTGCCACTACCGGCGTTACCGTACATATCGGTAAGTACTCTTCTGAATGAACGCAGTATTGCTAGGAAACTTCTCTGGCAGATAAGTAATACACCTCTGCGGAAGTGTAGGAAGATTGAATTCTCTACGCTCATCGACTAGCCACGTGAAGGCATAGACACACTTTGAACTGAACACCCAGTATATGATATAAAGTAAAAACAAAATAATACATTTTCTTCGACAAGGTGTGAGCGGATATGCCAATACTCTGACATGAAAATTAACGTCTCTCGCACCGCCACGTGAAAAATGAAATGAAAGTTAATTATTGTGCTGTAGGTTCCTTTGATTCTTCTAGTATACACAACAATGAAATAAAAGTTAATTTTGTAATTCATTTCTTTGCATTTTTGCAGAACAACAATTAATGCAGAATGTTGCGAAAACGAAACACTAGGCAGATATGGAGCTACCGATGTGTTATGAACATGGCTGATATTAAAATCACAACAAACGATGAAAGAAGTAGAACGTCAGAAAATATATAAAAAAAACTGTATCAATATTACTATATTTCTCTTTTTCGCTGTTTTTCACTTACCCATTACGTCGTAGTTATTCCAGAGGCTAGTATAAAGATGGCGGTAACAAAAGACTGTCGAACTTACCTGTAACAAACAAAAGAACATTAAGAAAATTACTTATTTACAATAAGTTGCAAACGTATAAAGTTGTAAGTGATTTTATTATAGTACTGCATAGACAAATGACTATCTTCATGACTGAGTGCCATGGAAACAAGCGAATTACACAAGTGAAGACAAAATTAAAAGTATCTCCTTAACACACCACGAAGAGGCAAAGGGGCATGCAAATAGAGCTGCACGCATTCATGATCTGCCACTGGTATGAGGTGAATAGGTGAGCATCACGCTCCGACCGCATTTTACCCCCTGAAAATACCCAGTACTCAACTTGACACAACGCTGAATGGAGTCCAGAACCATTCTGCAAGTTTTGGCAACGAGAAAAGCCCCAACACCACCCGACATTGAACCAGAAACCTTCCAGTTCCTCTACCAACTGAGCTACCCCGCCAAGAATTATATCAAATAATTGATACTGCAATGAAATTATCATACATTTCCGAAACAAAAATATTAAGTAAAGAATTCCTAATGGATTAGAGATAAGATAGGAAAGCGACAGAAACCATGGAAACGTTAGGTGACAAAAAAAAATGAAATTTGCGTCGACGAATGATCCGGACCCAAATTATGAGCATGCCTAATGCTTCAATGGTTGTTTTCGATGCGGTCCGTTTCCAGACTACTTAAATTCTGTGATCTCTTTTCGACAGTTAATAAGTGTATATTTAAAATCTGCTATCTCTTTTCGACAGTTAATAAGTGTATATTTAAATTTTGCTATCTCTTTTCGACAGTTAGTAAGTGTATATTTAAATTCTGTTATCTCTTTTCGACAGTTAATAAGTGTATATTTAAATTCTGCTATCTCTTTTCGACAGTTATTAAGTCTATATTTAAATTCTGCTATCTCTTTTCGACAGTTAATAAGTGTATATTTAAATTCTGCTATCTCTCTTCGACAATTAATAAGTGTATATTTAAATTCTGTTATCTCTTTTCGACAGTTAATAAGTGTATATTTAAGTTCTGTTATCTCTTTTCGACAGTTAGTAAGTGTATATTTAAATTCTCCTATCTCCCTTCGAATAAGTGTATATTTAAATTCTGTTACCTCTTTTCGACAGTTAATAAGTGTATATTTAAAATCTGTTAACTCTTTTCGACAGTTAATAAGTGTATATTTAAATTCTGTTACCTCTTTTCGACAGTTAATAACTGTATATTTAAATTCTGTTACCTCTTCTCGACAGTTAATAAGTGTATATTTAAATTCCGTTAACTCTTTTCGACAGTTAATAAGTGTTTATTTAAATTCTGTTATCTCTCTTCGACAGTTAATAAGTGTATATTTAAATTCTCCTATCTCTTTTCGACAGTTAGTAAGTGTATATTTAAATTCTGTTATCTCTTTTCAACAGTTAATAAGTGTATATTTAAATTCTGTTATCTCTTTTCGACAGTTAATAAGTATATATTTAAATTCTGTTATCTCTTTTCGACAGTTAATAAGTGTATATTTAAATTCTGCTATCTCTCTTCGACAGTTAATAAGTGTATATTTAAATTCTGTTATCTCTTTTCGACAGTTAATAAGTGTATATTTAAATTCTGCTCTCTCTCTCTTCGAATAAGTGTATATTTAAATTCTGCTATCTCTTTTCGACAGTTAATAAGTGTATATTTAAATTCTGTTATTCTTTTCGACAGTTAATAAGTGTACGTGTAAATTCTTCTATCTCTCTTCAAATAAGTATATATATATTTAAATTCTGCTACCTGTCTTCGACAGTTAATAAGTGTATATTTAAATTCTGCTATCTCTCTTCGACAGTTAATAAGTGTATATTTAAATTCTGTTATTCTTTTCGACAGTTAATAAGTGTACGTGTAAATTCTTCTATCTCTCTTCGAATAAGTATATATATATTTAAATTCTGCTACCTGTCTTCGACAGTTAATAAGTGTATATTTAAATTCTGCTATCTCTCTTCGACAGTTAATAAGTGTATATTTAAATTCTGCTATCTCTCTTCGACAGTTAATAAGTGTATATTTAAATTCTGTTATTCTTTTCGACAGTTAATAAGTGTACGTGTAAATTCTTCTATCTCTCTTCGAATAAGTATATATATATTTAAATTCTGCTACCTGTCTTCGACAGTTAATAAGTGTATATTTAAATTCTGCTATCTCTCTTCGACAGTTAATAAGTGTATATTTAAATTCTGCTATCTCTCTTCGACAGTTAATAAGTGTATATTTAAATTCTGCTATCTCTCTTCGAATAAGTATATATTTAAATTGTGTTATCTCTTTTCGACAGTTAATAAGTGTTTATTTAAATTCTGTTAAATCTTTTCGACAGTTAATAAGTGTATGTTAGAGGCATTATAGTATCCCGAGATGTTTTCTTTCCTCATTAATGTATTATCTGCCAAGAATTCAGGTCTTCCTATTCAATTCCTCTTTCAGGTTTTCTAGCTAGTATTATATTTTCAGTTTTTTTTAACACAGGATTGTGGGTAGAGGCCAACACCTTGCCCTTGTGATTTCAAGAAAGTTAGTATTTTCCTGCAGTCAGACATCCAACTAAAGTAGGGAACCAGCCATACGGTAAGGATCGTTAACTTCTTGGTAGCCACATTCCAAACAATCCCAACCCGCGCCCCCCCACAACCCTACCCCATACAGCATGACATATCGTATTGCCACAGCAAGATGGGTAAACTCCCGGCCCAACAAAAAAATATACATATTGCAGCAGCATTGAAATGGCAACATGTTTGGTGAAATGTCTGCCACAGACAGTAATTCACCATACCTCTAGTTACCGCAGAAATGTCCCGTGTGTGATGCCAGACATTCTAATATCTGCCTACATTCCATTCCGATGTCGTAGCGAACTCCCATGGACAATATCAAATGGCAGCCACATACATTAAGTGGGTGCAACGCAACAACAAACTTTTACAATTGTGTTGTCAGCCGCATCGCGTGACTGAGATTTCTAAACGTATTATCAACAGTTCCGCATCATTCTTTGCATCTCTGCCACAAGCATGGTGCGTACAGCATCATGGGATTTCGAATTGAAGATCAGTATTTGAGTAATTTGTAAATCTGCACTTCGTAAAACAAATATATAACCAAGAACAATAATAATAATAATAATAATAATAATAATAATAATAATAATAATAATAATAATAATAATAACAACAATAATAATACATTATTATTATTATTATTATTATTATTATTATTATTATTATTATTATTACTGTGTTGATTTGTTATCTACAGGTATCTTTGGTCTTTGGTGTGCTTTCTACGACAAGCCAAATAAGTGTGCATTCAACCCGAATTATTAGGCTATTATTATTATTATTATTATTATTATTATTATTATTATTATTATTATTATTACTGTGTTGATTTGTTATCTACAGGTATCTTTGGTATGTTTTCTACGACAAGCCAAATAAGTGTGCAATCAACCCGAATTATTAGGCTATTATTATTATTATTATTATTATTATTATTATTATTATTATTATTATTATTATTACTGTGTTCATTTGTTATCTACAGGTATCTTTGGTCCTTGGTGTGCTTTCTACGACAAGCCAAATAAGTGTGCATTCAACCCGAATTATTAGGCTATTATTATTATTATTATTATTATTATTATTATTATTACTGTGTTGATTTGTTATCTACAGGTATCTTTGGTGTGCTTTCTACGACAAGCCAAATAAGTGTGCAATCAACCCGAATTATTAGGCTATTATTATTATTATTATTATTATTATTATTATTATTATTATTATTATTATTATTACTGTGTTGATTTGTTATCTACAGGTATCTTTGGTGTGCTTTCTACGACAAGCCAAATAAGTGTTCAATCAACCCGAATTATTAGGCTATTATTATTATTATTATTATTATTACTGTGTTGATTTGTTATCTACAGGTATCTTTGGTGTGCTTTCTACGACAAGCCAAATAATTGTGCAATCAACTCGAATTATTAGGCTATTATTATTATTATTATTATTATTATTATTATTATTATTATTATTATTATTATTATCATTATTATTATTGTGTTGATTTGTTATCTACAGGTATCTTCGGTGTGCTTTCTACGACAAGCCAAATAAGTGTGCAATCTACCCGAATTATTAGGCTATTATTATTATTATTATTATTATTATTATTATTATTATCATCATCATTATTATTATAGCTTATTTGAAGGTTTCGTAACAAGATGTTTTTTACGGTGGTGGGTTGTTAGCCCTTCGCCCAAGTGTCTGCTGTCAAAAAATCTGAATGTTAGAATTTATAAAACAGTTATATTACCGGTTGTTCTGTATGGTTGTGAAACTTGGACTCTCACTTTGAGAGAGGAACAGAGGTTAAGGGTGTTTGAGAATAAGGTGCTAGGGAAAATATCTGGGGCTAAGGGGGATGAAGTTACAGGAGAATGGAGAAAATTACACAACTCAGAACTGCACGCATTGTATTCACCTGACATATCTAGGAACATTAAATCCAGATGTTTGAGATGGGCAGGGCATGTAGCACGTATGGGCGAATCCAGAAATGCATATAGTGTGTAAGTTTGGAGACCTGAGGGAAAAAGATCTTTGGGGAGGCAGAGACGTAGATGGGGGCTAATATTAAAATGGATTTGATGGGCGTGGGATACGATAGAGACTGGATTAATCTTGCTCAGGATAGGGACCAATGGCAGGCTTATGTGAGAGCGACAATGATCCTGCGGGTTCCTTAAAAGCCATTTGTAAGTAGGTAATATGCAGTACGTACGTACGTTAGACATGAACAGCAGGCTGATTCTCAGCAAGAAGTTTCTCATAGGTGTCGATAGATGGCAGGAGTAGTTTTTCTTACAACCATAGAGCAGTTATTTGTAATATTTCAACATACTTACCTAGGTTGGCAACTCTGAATTCAGTAAAATCAACTTACAATAGTGGTGGCCGTTTGTTGTAACGACAAAAAACACTCTATCGTGCAAAAAATAATTTTGTGAACCTTTTCCAAATACTTTCACATGTTATCAAGATAAATTTCATATTTGACAAACGTTTCCTCATATAATGCCGTTCTCTAATGATCAGAATCCATGTACACAGGGATTTCATTTCAAAATTTCACAGTCTAAATAAATATTATTTAAATTGAATTCATTTTAGACAAAAAACACGTCAATTTAAATATTGAGAGGGAAGCACACAGTCACGAAGCTTGAGTTGATGAGGGTACTAGGAATAACAGACTGTACAAGTACTATTTCGCATTGTCTGTTATGAGGCGATACTAGCGATCCTAGTGGGTAGCAACTACCTATGGATGCATATTTACTACGTATTGAGCTTCGTGATTGTACATACTGTGGGAAAAGTTTGAAACCAGACTTAATTGCATTTTAGATTTCACACCCCACTTCCAGCCACCCCCACTTTGAAATTTCAAATAGCACCCCTATATGTTTATACTTAAATAAGAAAGAGCATTCAATTGTTAAACACCTCATTCACTTGTTTTCGCATCTTTTGTTTTCTATCGTCGCTTGGCAACCTGTGTTTTTGTTATTATCAGTTGATTGTAGGATGAAAACACAGCTTATTTTGTGTAACTTTCTAAATTTAATCAATAAGGATGATTCATGTCCTCTCTTGAGGGGTAGACACCATTTTAAAATAATTTAATACACAAACACAACTATTACATGAAATATCAATAAGTTTTTCTAGCTTTATTCTCTTCAGCTCTATTCAACAATAACAACAATCCTGGTTGCCAGGCGACGATAGAAAACAAAAGATGCGAAAACAAATGAATGAGGTGTATAAAAAATTGAATTTGCCTGCCTCCATGGTCTTTTGGTCAGCATGCTGGCGTCCAGATCTGGAGGTTCCGGGTTCGATTCCCGGGCTCAGCTCTCGGTGAATTTTTCTTGAAGAAGAAAAATTCCCTGGGTGTCTAGAGTCTGGAAATTTGTATGATTGTGATTGTGAGTGTGCCGGGTTAATATTAATAAGCCAATCATCAGAAATATAAAAATACATCAGGACTGTCGCTGGGCAGTAACCTGAACACAGGTTTCAGCGTCACATTGTTGGCAAGTAACTCCATCTGCCAGCACAACCATGAAGCATTAATAGATGCTATAGAGTTACCAACAACAAAAAAGTGAATACTCTTTCATATTTAAGTATAAAAATATAAAGGTGTCATTAGAAATTTCAAAGTGGGGTGGCTGGGGGTAAGGGGTGAAATCTAAAATGCATTTAAGCCTGGTTTCAGACTTAACCCTCAATATCTAAATTTTGTTTAAATTGAGTTCAATTTAAATAATTATTTAGACTGGGAAGTTTCGAAATGAAAGTCTTATATTCAATTGCATATAAAGCGTTGTGCTTTTTTTTTCTGTTGCTTAGATATTTGCTACATCTCGGTTGTCATGGATATCTCAGATTATCTTCAACATTCTAAATGAGCAGATATCTAGATTCCCAATAACCAGACTATACAAAGAAAAATGCACGTGCACCCATAACTAAAAAGAAAATAAAAAATAAAATAAGAAACTTAGCTCTTCTCTTCTACCTTCAACCACATCCAATTCTCCCAGCATCCTCTAATTAACACAAAACCAGTTTAATGCTTACAGTCGATTACGCCGGAGCGGGACTCGAAGGAGAAGCAAGAAAACAATTATATAAAAAGTGCACTAAGTCAACCGCATCCAATCTTATCTGCCTCTAAAAGTAATTTATACTGGAACTCAACAAGTAATGGCTTCTCTAAACGGCACCATACAGAGCTGGGCTGGAAGAAGCTTAACAAAACCAAAATAAAAATATTTGTATCCTTTTAAAAACTTATTTCAAGCTACTTAATTATTCAGAAAGCTAATTTGCACATTTAGATATGAACCATGCTTAATTAGAAGACCGTTGGATTTAACAGACTTCTAATCACCGTTTCAATGGAAAAAGTAAGTTTGAGTGTTTAAAGCGGGCCTGCGGGAATCAATTACCTTAATCTACATTGGTGCAATCTTGCGCGCTTAATAGGCAATTTTCTAAATCTTGCGCTATCCCCACTTGCACTGAAATCTAGCTTCGCGATTGTTTCTGCAGTTCAAATTTCTACATTTTGCGTAGTAGTTCGAATAACTGGCTTTGTGAATTAATATCAATAGTATGTTTATATAGTAGAGCACTTCCTTACTTTTAAGGAACCCGCAGGTTCATTGCAGCTCTCATGTAAGCTCGCCATAGGACCCTATCCTGAGCAAGATTAATGCAGTCTCTACCATCATATCTCACCTCCCTCAAATCCATTTTAATATTATCCTCCCATCCACGTTTTGGCCTCCCCAAAGGTCCCAACTAACACTTTATATGCATTTCTGGATTAGCCCATACGTGCTACATGCCCTGCCCATCTCAAACGTCTGGATTTAATGTTCCTAATTATGTCAGCTGAAGAATACAATGCGTGCAGTTCTGCGTTGTGTAACTTTCTCCATTCTCCTGTAACTTCATCCCTCTTAGCCCCAAATATTGTTCTAAGAACCTTATTCTCAAACACCTTTAACCTCTGTTCCTCTCTCAAAGTAAGAGTTCAAGTTTCACAACCATACAGAACAACCGGTAATATAACTGTTTTATAAATTCTAACTTTCAGAGATTTTGACAGCAGACTAGATGACAAAAGCTTCTCAACCGAATAATAACACGCATTTCCCATATTTATTCTGCGTTTAATTTCCTGTCATTTATATCTATTACTGTTGCTCCAAGATATTTAAATTTTTCCACCTCTTCGAAGGATAAATCTCCAATTTCTAGGTTTCCATTTCGTACAATATTCTGGTCACGAAACATAATCATATACTTTGTCTTTTCGGGATTTACTTCCAAACCTATCGCTTTACTTGCTTAGAGTAAAATTTCCGTACTTTCCCTAATCGTTTGTGGATTTTCTCCTAACAATCACGTCATACGCATAGACAAGAAGCTGATGTAACCGGTTCAATTCCAAACCCTTTCTGTTATCCTGAACTTTCCTAATGACATATTCTAGAGCAAAGTTAAAAAGTAAAGGTGATAGTGCATCTCCTTGCTTTAGCCCACAATGAATTGGAAAAGCATCAGATAGAAACTGGTCAATACGGACTTTGCTGTAAGTTTCATTGAGACACATTTTAATTAATCGAACTAGTTTCTTGGGAATACCAAATTCAATAAGAATATTATATAAAACTTCTCTCTTAACCGAGTCATATGCCTTTTTGAAATCTGTGAATAACTGATGTACTGTACCCTTATACTCCCATTTTTCCTCCAATATGTATCGAATACAAAAAATCTGATCAATAGTTGATCTATTACGCCTAAAACCGCACTGATGATCCCTAATAATTTCATCTATGGAGTTAATCTTCTGAAATCTATCCATTAAAAATTCACAATTTCTTTACAGTGTCGCTGTACATAATAAACGTCTCATTTAGTGAGAGTCATGGCTTATTTTTATTTATTTGGACTTATTTCAAGTTTTCTTAATAATGAAATATAGTCGAACGTTAAATTCCAGCATGACGTCGCCGGTAATTGAACCTGCGTCTTCGGTACGGAAAGTCCTTGCACTTGGACACTATACCCATAATATAAGTGATAACATCGCTTTTATGATCAAGTTGTTCATGGGATTCAGCCTATATTTCTCTTATAATGTCTTAATCTTGATATAATTTCATACCGGCATTAAATATAATTAAAAAATTGTCATTCATCCATAATGACAATAACCACTTCCCTGATTAATCCGAGTTAACTCGGGTTCCTAACTTGTGTCAAAATTTATTAACCCAAGTTAACTCGTTTGAGTCCCATTTTCGCTGCTAAGGATTATATCCCGAATATATACGTTTCTATTCTTTCATTAACCTTTTCCTCACTAGATGGCTACAGAAGTTAGTGATATTGCTATATCTGGTGGTGTTTTTTGACTTCTTCCTTGCGAGTGGAATTCTATGCTCATATAGCATTCACACACAGTAGTGAGTAGGTGCTAGTTAGTTTTGGCGGTTTCTGTTTGTGTTTAGTGTTTTTTGTGCTGTTTTGTGTAAAGATGGATCAAGTTAGTGATTCCGAAACTTTTGATCAGGAATATATTCCTGTAGAAGATTAGAAAATAAAACATCGGTATCAGAAGACGAAGTTATAGACCAACAAACAAATTCAGATCAGTTGATGTCGCGTCTTTTCAACAGTGGTTTGAATAGAAGACATCTGGCACCATTTCTTCTGCACCTCCGAGATCCCCATTCCCTGAAATTTTAACATTCTTTCTGATAACGATAATTCTCAATTTTTTAAATTATTCTTTAATAATGACCTCATCAACATTATATTCGAGGAGACGATTCGGCATGCTAATAAATGTTCACAGAATGCTGAAAATAATTCGTGGCGGCCTACTACAGACTCTGAAATACGTGTACTTTTGGGCTTAGTGATACTGCAGAACATTATTCACAAAGCTGAAGAACAGATGTACTGGTACAAATATTCAATGACTGCTACACCATTCTTACCAAAACGCTCTCATATAGGAGAGCAGATACCACTGTCCGGAATGCAATGTGCGTAATACCCTGCTTTCGAGTCTATCACACGACAAGCAACATTTAACGCCTTGATAACAGCACTGGTATTGTACCTCATAAATTAATCCATAAAAAGAACGTAAGTTGGTAAATAGTTCAGAAGAAAATCAAAGTGGGACAACTACCAGAGCTGGAATCAAGGTGCACGAGATAAATCGGGATAATAATTCAGGTATGAATGTATGTCTATATCATAGTGATTTTTAGGTATATAAGAAAATTATTGATGTACAGTGATTCACCAATATTAAATGACCTCTTTACGAAAATAAAAAATATGACTTTTTTTTTTTACAAAACTGGTAAAATATATAGTAAGGGAAGAGGTTAAGTTCACACAAAAATAACAATATTTTAACTATCTACAAGCTTACAACTCTGTTATAATGTCACAATATAATCTTTTGACATTGAATGATGTAGATATTCCCGGAAGTAACTTAGCAACCCCGTCCAAAGCCCGCCGAATACACACATTTTCTATCGCATACAAGTCTAACTTTATCAAATTTTGCTATTCCCCGAGGAACTGATGTAACTATCGGATTATTCTAATCGATGGAGTTACCAACGCAGTATAGAAAATCACTTCAAATCCAGACAAATTTCCCCACAAACCACATATCATGTTCATAAACTTTTATCACAAAAACAATTTTTCACACCTCTCTTTTTTTTCTGTGTATGTATATCCGTTGTTCCCAAACCATCTAAACACGCATTACTTATTGAACACAACTACGAGATCATATCACAGATGTGCATGCTATAGTACAATATTGTATTTTGACAAATACATATGAAGTATATAACGTTGATTTTCCCTTTCTCACCCACATACACACACGTACCCTCCTCTCTCATCTCACCCCTCACCCCCTCCCCAAACCTCCCACGCCACGCCCCATTCATTTTCAACGTAGTTATAAATCTTTAGTCTACGCAGAGGCAATCGACACGTCCCAGCTCCTAATTATCTCCATATATTCTCCGTTCTCTGCTTGGTTAGTTGCACCAGCACACACATACATACAAACATACATACACACTTACACACACGAGATAACCAACCCGGTACACGAACATATATCACACCGGATGATCCAAAAAGTCAATCACTGAAACTTCCTTCAAGTTAACAACACAACATTGCAGTAGGGATCTCGAAAAAAAACTCAAAAGAAAGACTTTTAAAAACTGTATTTCGTTTATATGACGTCATTCCATTTCCGGCCAATGGAGTATAATAAAATTTTGAATTCCTTTGCTGTGGTCTTGCCAGAGAATCAGTCCCATTCCGAGGCTTATTGTATGGATTCGTAACAAGCTGTTTTTTTTACGGCGATGGGTTGTTAGCCTTTCGCTCAACCCCCAAGCTGGAGGACCACCCCTTATAGGCTGTCCACGACTGCTAATTCAATATATTCGCAGCTATCCTCCATATCTGGAGGCCGTCTCCTGTATGAAACTTACAGCAGAGTCCGTATCTGATGCTTTTCCAATTCACTGCGGGCTAAAGCAAGGAGATGCACTATCACCTTTACTTTTTAACTTTGCTCTAGAATGTGCCATTAGGAAAATCCAGGATAACAGACAGGTTTGGAATTGAACGGGTTACATCAGCTTCTTGTCTATGCGGATGACGTGAATATGTTAGTAGAAAATAAACACACTCGAATCGGGGAAAACACGGGAATTTTACTCGAAGCAAGTAAAGTGATAGGTTTCCAAGACAAAGTATATGATTATGTCTCGTGACCAGAATATTGTACGAAATGGAAACATAAAAATTGGATACTTATCCTTCGAAGAGGTGGGAAAATTCAAATATCTTGGAGCAACAGTAACAAATATAAATGACACTCGGGAGGAAATTAAACGCAGAATAAATATGGGAAATGCGTGTTATTATTCGGTTGAGAAGCTCTTATCAACCAGTCTGCTGTCCAAAAATCTGAAAGTTAGAATTTATAAAACAGTTATATTACCGGTTCTTCTATATGGTTGTGAAACTTGGACTCTCACTCTGAGAGAGGAACATAGGTTAAGGGTGTTTGAGAATAAGCTTCTTAGGAAAATATTTGGGGCTAAGAGGGATGAAGTTACAGGAGAATGGAGAAAGTTACACAACGCAGAACTGCACGCATTGTATTCTTTACCTGACATAATTAGTAACATTAAATCCAGACGTTTAAGACGGGCAGGGCATGTAGCACGTATGGGCGAATCCAGAAATGCATATAGAGTGTTAGTTGGGAGGCCGGAGGGAAAAAGATCTTTAGGGAGGCCGAGGCGTAGATGGGAAGATAATATTAAAATGGATTTGAGGGAGGTGGGATATGATGATAGAGAATAGATTAATCTTGCTCAGGATAGGGACCAATGGCGGGCTTATGTGAGGGCGGCAATGAACCTCCGGGTTCCTTAAAAGCCAGTAAGTAAGTATTATTCCAAAGACTTCGCAAACTGCACTGTAATGGTAACTAAGCAACAATAAGTGCATTGCAATGGGTATATTTCAGTATAGTTTTATGTTATGAAGAATGGTTTCCATAGCAACAAGTTTCTCTGTGGGAATTCTAACTTTCAATGCCTAACAACAATAGCTGCAAATACAACAACAAAAAAAACACGATCGTGCAAAAATATATGATGTTAAAGTAATGCAAAAGGAAGACTTCAATTTAACTTACAAGCTGTAAGTAAACGAACATAAAAGTGAACGCAAAACTGTTTCTCTTAGCACAGAAATGTGCTTCTTGGGTCTAAGCAGAAAGAGATTAAGAAAATATGATTGGTTCATGTGTATTCGAGTGAAATTAAATTGGAACTAGAACTTCACGAAGTGAATAATTAGATCAGAGCAGGCCTGTTTGATGAAGTAGAAACAGCCTGAATGCGTAGGTCCTCGTCATATCGGAGGATTGCCGCGTCTTCTAGCTGCCCACGGGATGTATAAACACGACATTTCACTTCTTGCGCTATAAATACATCCTAGTGGCTCCAAGCGTTAATTCTCCGTCTCTTTTTTGTTTTAACTTTCTTATTCCGTCCCTTACTTTAACTAAGGAGAGATCATAGTCGTCGTGTAGACTTTCCATGCCGGGGAAACAGATTCATATCCCTATGAGGGCAAGTGATGGACATAGCTGGGGCATATTTCTCGGTGTATCTCAATTTCTTCACTTACTACATTCTTCTTTTGTCACGTAGCTCAATACGTAGTAAATATGCATCCATAGATACAGTCCATGAGGATTTACTTGTCTAGTTCCTTTTAGAAAGAGAGAGAATGCTCACCATCTCTCTCTACCCTCATTTATGATGGTCGACACTCCTTCAAACGACCACGAGTTACCAGTGGCGGCATTTTCTTCCTCTTCAAATTCTGACTCCACTCCGCCAGAAAGTTCGTCCATGTCCGTGTCGTCCAAATTGATTACGAACGAATAATAAATTTCCATCTACAAGTCCATCCTTCGCCCAATAAAATTTTTCAACTTTTTCTACGTGTTCACATGCCTTACTCTAATTTTCTTCCGTCACTTTTGCAAGTGCGCTCATTTTTAACCTGTTACACACGTTTTTTAAGAATCCTATTCGGGCGTTTCTTTCCTGGAGATCGCAGCACGCTTCCAATTCCGCTTCCGCTTTCTTTTGTTTTTGTTTTGTTTTGTTTTTTTTTTTCTATTTTAATCCTGTTAACACCACGAGATGATATATCTGTCGCTGCAGCAGTTTTTTCGATAAAACTCGGCACAGATATTGTTTCTTTTCCGCATTTCAGTGCCTCATATTCTTCAGTAAAGAATTTATATGCATTAATAACCATGTTCATACCGTCCGACTTCAAGGCTTTCCCGCGTTTTCCCATATTGCCTACCATTATTATTAAATACAGGAGCACAACACTCATTACAATATTTAAGGTAACAGTTAAACCATGCATCTCCGAAAACATTTTAATTTCTGAATTATATTATATTAAATTGGTACAACAAGATACAAACTCGTCCACACCTGTGGAGTAACGGTCAGCGCGTCTGGCCGCGAAATCAGGTGACCGGGTTCGAATCCCGGTCGGGGAAAGTTGCCTGGTTGAGGTTTTTCCGAGGTTTTCTCTCAATCCAAAACGAGCAAATGCTGGGTAACTTTCGGTGGTGGACCCCGGACTAATTTCACCGGTATTATCACCTTCATTTCATTCGACCGCTAAATAACCTGAGCTGTTGATACAGCGTCGTAAAATAACCCAATAAAAAAAGACACAAACTCACTTCACTATTCATAAAATACTACTATAACTAATGAACTCAAACAACCCCGAGACGCCACTGAGAGATCCACTAATTGGGTTTGCAAAAGTGTGAAGGGAGAAGGGAGGAGAAAGGGAATTCCAAGAATTGTACAAAAGGAAACCTCTTGCCCGTCACATCTGGTGGCAATCGGTAGACAAGGACCTCAGACAAGGACAGTAGAAATCACGCCAACTTAATCCTCATGCACTGTAGTTGCTAACCACTAGGATCGCTAATATCGCCTCATTACAGACAATGCGAAATAGTACCGGCACAGTCTATTGTTCCTAGCACCCTCACAAGTCAAGCTTCGTGACTGTATATACTAGACTGTGGTATAGTTTCGTAGCTTCCTCCAGTTTCACAGTTACAATGTTTTCTCAAGTCTTTCAACGTTTCGTTTTCTCGGTGGTCCGGAACTATGATTTTTATCTGAAACATTTATGCGCTTGATATTAAAAAAACTTGGTCTTTTTTTAGTTACATGGCTAACGAGAAAGACGTCACATTCTTAGTCATAAGATGGTCAACATTGAACATGTTTATATATAAATGCACGTTTAACATGAGTTCAATATAGAAATTCCTTTGTTTTTTAGAACACTGAACATGATTTATATTAGGCGATTGTCAAGAGGGCCATGACTAGACCATGATATAATCACGTGACTTCAATTCGTGCCGAAGCCTGTCTTCTGTTAATAAGGTGACGTCATCCAAGAAAAGGACTCTTCCTGTAACTCGTCATAACTCGGAAATTAGCAAAGATTTTTAGTAGCGGCCATTTTTAAATGTAATTTCCATTCTTTCTCAACATTTATCCCGCTTCGACTCCCTAACTGAAGTGAAAAATAAAAAAGTTTGCCGCTCAACTATTTGCAAGGGTGAATGTCTCTTCTGAACGGATCACTTTGAAGTTAGTAATTTTTTCTCACTTTTCAAAAAATATTTTGATTTCGAATTTTCTTGTATGTCTTCTACAGATACTGACTTATCGATTACAAAAATTACAGAGCATTTGATTGACTGTCATAGGAGTTACATTATAAATGTTAACGGAGCGGGAAATATCGTTCCTCGTCTGCTACTGCAACCGGCAACGAAAGAACCAAAATGTCGGACGATTATACCCATTAATATACAGCCTTACAGACATTTACAAGAGAGCTACGTCACACAAGCGATAATAACCTTGATCAAACTCTGAACATGTACAGATGTTAAAAAAAAAGTGGTTACACTCGGTAACCGCGAATATTTTCCAAGTTCACTTCGGATTACGGTGATGTTACACGATGCATGCGCTTGTAGAAGTGGTTTCGGAACTATGATGTTTAAGCAGGAGTCATTCGACATCTGCGTCTCGTAAGCAGTGGTAGAGTTTACATTTAACGATTCGAAGATTGAGAGTTCGAGTCTTGTTAAAGTTATCATTTTATTTTATTACAGTTCTTTAGCGATATAAATAATATTCAAGTTATCATTTGTATTCTGTTATCGTTCTTTAGCGATATAAATAATATTCAACTTATCATTTGTATTCTGTTATCGTTCTTTAGCGATATAAATAACAAATTTTATGTTAGGTTTTCACCAATAGGTCTACAACTGCATAATACAAGTGTTAGTTTTTTTCTTCTTATATTATATTATCCTATAACACAATAAAATGAAAAGGAGTGACGAGGATTTGAACCTGAGATGTTGATATCTAAATTCCGACGTTCTTCCGACTGAGCTACTAAGGCACAAGTAAAAAATCATATGCGAAAAAATTGGCCGAATCTCCCTCCAAGACGTCCTGATGATTTGTGGAAGCTCGTCCAGGATGCCTTGGATGCCGTTGCTGAGAACAGTCGCTATTTGAAAAGACTAGTCGATTTCATGCCCACTCGACTGCAAGATGTGATCGAGAAGGAAGGAAGATGGACTAAATATTGAATCGTGGCCTTTTGTTTTGTTTTTTGAACTTTTAACTCTTTGAATTTTCCAAGGCAGACATCAGTAAGTATGTTTTGTTTATACCACGAAAGATGTTAAATTGATGTTATGTTTTATTTAACGACGCTCGCAACTACAGAGGTTATATCAGCGTCGCCGGTTGTGCCGGAATTTTGTCCCGCAGGAGTTCTTTTACATGCCAGTAAATCTACTGACATGAGCCTGTCGCATTTAAGCACACTTAAATGCCATCGACCTGGCCTGGGATCGAACCCGCAACCTTGGGCATAGAAGGCCAGCGCTATACCAACTCGCCAACCAGGTGCCACGAAAGATATTTTTGTTAAGAATAAAATCTTTCTTCTTTTCCACTTGCAGCCATAATTTCATAATAAATAATGCTAAAGTCATGGCATAATACATTCAATGAACCTGATGTTAATTACTGAAACAGTCATAAAAGAGAGAGGAGCAATTATATTTTCTCTTTTTCTTAAAAACAGCAAAAAAAAAAAAAAACATAAAAATATCACTAGGTTGTGTTCGAACACACGAGATCATACCAGCCCGGAACGGTACCACTACGCTAGAATAGTAACATGCAGAACACTTCACTTGCAACTGTAGGTATCAGGCCACGTTGTCCAACAACATGTAACATCGCCTGTCTCCGAATTGTAGTGGAAGGCTCCAAAGCAGTGGTACACGCGATATTCTTTGACAGTTACTGAAATTCTGTTAAGCTGATGTCACTATCCGATTCAATAATTTTTTACTTGGTTATTTAACGACGCTGTATCAACTACTAGATTATTTAGCGTCGATGGAATTGAGATAGCGAGATATTTGGCGAGATGAGGCCGAGAATAACATAGATTACCTGACATTTGCCTTAAGGTTGGGGAAAACCTGGGAAAAAAACCAAACCGGGTAATGAGCCCAAGCGGGAATCGAACCCGCGCCCGAGTGCAGCTCCGAATCGGCAGACAAGCGCCTTAGCCGACTGGGCTACGCCGGTGGCATTCAATAGATTACTATAAGCTTTAGTATTGTTCTTATCTAAACTGTAAAAAGGAGAATTATCACCATGGAAACAATCCGTAATTTTTTCAGTACGAAAAGCAATAAATTTAACAGTAATACAATGAATTAAACCTTTATCACTGATCCTTAACAGAAATATAATATTGATCGCTTTTCTCTCTCTATATTTTTATATTATGTTACTATGAAGATCACTGAAGTGTAATCAATATAGCAAGTTCAATGGAAGAAAAGAATGTTCTAATTATAGGTACATCACTCCAGAATTACCCTAATAATAGAACTGTACACAGTAGCAAACATCTCGCATAATGACACTTCTTGTACTTGCTTGTGATGCCATTGTGCACCGAGTGAGTCACTCTTGCCAAATTCTGCACACGAAACTCACAAAACAATTGAACCGCCACACTGTTATTGCAAAACCCATACTTAGAAATACAGATTTCCTCACGAAATTAAAATTTATGAGACTTTCACTAGCAGGATATGTAATTGCTACTGTTGGAGAATAAACTAACCGTGACAACATTTCACTTCTCGTACTTTTATAATTAAATTACAGGTTACTGCAAAAAAAAAAATGCAATATTTCGAAACGCCCTGTAGTTAGTTGTCCAGAAGTGGATTCTGTACGCATTGATAGCGTCATTGCTGTGCACGGGCACGCACACGCACGAACAACGCAGCCACACACAACGCAACTCGCACGAGCTGGAACTCAGTTCGAGGGACCACGT
Organism: Periplaneta americana; assembly: GCF_040183065.1. Classification (NCBI taxonomy): domain Eukaryota; kingdom Metazoa; phylum Arthropoda; class Insecta; order Blattodea; family Blattidae; genus Periplaneta; species Periplaneta americana. The sequence goes on along the minus strand of NC_091130.1, from coordinate 144,677,358 downwards.
TCTTACACCGGAGAAATCCTCGCCACACTTGCTACTTGCCTACAAAATCCGGAAATCCGCTCACTGAATTTTTGTATTCTTTCGCTCAGTCGCAGTTTCGTTCATTCATTTATTCACACATTCATTTGTTTTATTTCATGTTGTACGAAATGCCATAAAATGCTAATTTCTAGATATACTTTCTATTAAAAATGGTGCGGGAGTTTTAAACATGTCTGTGTAACATTTGAACTATTAGTTATGTGTTGTCCTATGTTGTTGTTTAGACAACTGTCCGAAGACATCTGAACCTCACAAGTGATACCAACAAGTCGCCACTTATGAGGCAACTAAACCTAGAGATAATAGTAGGCCTATAGGGTGACCAGTTCCTTTCCCCCTCCATTGCATACATCGCCGATTAGCTAATTGTTACGCTAATCAGACTTCAGATGCACGCAATAGTAATATGCGTTACAAGAGCGGTATGTTGAAGTTTTCATGTTCGAGGAAAAGTTTGAAAAAGCGAAACATAGTTGAGCTTTTTTAATTTCCGAGAATTGAAAGAAAACATACCGCTCGAGTATCGTACATTATTTTGTGCGAAGATCGTTTATTACATACCTGAAAGACGAATTTCTAATTAGTTGCAATGAAATCTCCATCTTGGTTTCTGTTCAATGACGACAAATGTGCAAAACAAAAATATCTATCTTCAACATTGTTGCTTTAAAATGTTTTCTGTGTTTACTATACTCCAGCAGGCCGTGATATACGTCTGTCTTCCCCCCCCCCCCAGTCTATAAATGCGAACTTAAAACAAACGGTAAGGTTATGTAATGATTTATTTTTCATTTTAATATCTTAACAATATTATTTATATAACATATTGCAGTAATAACATCGGCATCTGGAATCTTGTCGATTTTTTCACGGCTTCCTTAATGTTACTTGTATCACGAATGCAGTAACTTTAGTGGAGTTGTAGAGTTTACTTAATTTTTGCAAATATTTAAAAACAATAATTAACATTGCAATTTAGGTGAAATTGCAGTGGTAAGTTTCCAATTTACAATTATTACTATATTGAACGTCTCTAAAAATAATATGTTAAAAGCCTAAAGCAGTAAAATCAATATGTCACTTAAGCGGTAAGAAGAGGGAAATTGTTATGTGTGTTAGGTTGGGAATACTTAATATGGAATTTTACACTTTCCGCGGGTTGGTCTTGTGCGGAAACCAAATAAATACGCACGATCTCGCACAAACAATATTGTTCTTCCTCTGACACACATCGTCAAGTGAGATGTACTGCCTGATAATAGATGTACATAATAGCTAGAACCTTAATCAGAGGATTTATCCTATTCATTCATTCATTCATTCATTCATTCATTCATTCATTCATTCATTCATTTATAGTGTTCTGCCCAAGGGCAGGTCTTTCACTGCAAACCCAGCTTTCTCCAATCTTTCCTATTTTTGACTTCCTGTTATGCTCCGCATATGATCCATTATATTTTAATGTCGTCTATCATCTGATATCTTCTTCCGCCCCTAACTCTTCTCCCGTTCACCATTCCTACCAGTGCATCCTTCAGTAGGCAGTTTCTTCTTCTATGGCTCCCACTTCATCAAGATCGGCGTGTTTAATTTTGTTCATATTCTGTGCGCTATTTATAATAGTGTCAAGGTCTCTGTGCATTTGTTTGTTTCTACTCCTACCATGAAAAAATCAGAAGCTTCTTCTGTCTTCAGAAATTTCTAACTGAATACAGTGAAACCTGTCTAAAGCGGCCATCTGAAGTTACCTTGTAAAATGGCCGTTTTATCAGGTGGCCGCTTGATTAAGGTTGCGGTTTTTATTAATCAGCATGAAAAAACTGAATTTCACTGACTTTTTAGTACTGTGCGCACACAACAATCGTGCATATTAATGTCAGCCACTTCCATCTTGCAACTAGCCTTTTCAAAACTCGCTTACGGTACCTCAGTTTAAATTAATGGATAATACCTTGATCAAGGGGCTGGACGTGTGATGTCTGCTCTAACCACCCATTACTAGCAAAAAATTGCTTACATTGAGTTCTTTGGTAATTTCAAGAGCTTTCTCTTGAATTATATACCCACTTACTGGCAATTTCTTCGCCCTCGCACACTTGAACCATTCGTAAACGAAATCATTCACATTACTAAACACAGATTGTCTCTTCCTTTTTTGGCCACCACGCATATTTTTCTCTCATTCTTTTAATATTTCATCTTTATTCTTAATTATACCGATTATTTGTGTCCTTCCACATTTGAATATTTCTGCAATTTTTCTCGCACATGTTCCCTTCTCACTTTCTTCACTCATTTTTCGTCTTGCCTCTAAACTTAACACCACTCTAGATTTATTTTTAGATATGATTTCTCTCTCAAACTAACTTCACAATTCCTCTGAATCAACTGAATGAAAAGAAGAAAAATTCGTAAAAGCTGGCCCAAATAGAGAAAGATAGAAAGTGGAGAAAAAAATAAAAAAATTCGAATGGTTAACTACTGACCTAAAACATACTGTGACATTTTCGATAGAAAAATGTCCGTGTTTCAAACCTTTAAAAACGAGTAAGAATTTAAAGCTGTGCAGGGTCGGAGTGGAAAGTGACAAAAGAGTCATAAAACAGTAACCAACTAACCCCAAAGATATGGAGGGTGTACTGTTGTACACTTAGCTATTGTCCTCGTGACATTGCTTCTTGTCCTCTAACCATTGAAAAAATAGGTCAGACAGTATCCGTGAAAAGATTTTTTGTTGGACAGTGACTGTTATAGTCAGGTTCCAATCCAAATAGACCCCGGCCGCTGGTCAGCGCAAGAGGTGGCCGCTAAATAAAGAGAGAATTTGTATTGATCTTATGGAAAATCCAATTGGTTCCAGAGAAAATTGGCCTTTTGGTCAGGTGGTCGTTTAAATGAAGTGACCGCAAAGGCAGGTTTCACTGTACACTCATATTCAAAATTTTATAAAAAAAATTGTTTCCTGATATGTGGAATATTATTCCAGAATGGTCTTTGTAGCTGATTTCGAATGAGACAACAGAATTTAACCATCACCATCATATTTTAAGACATTGCAAAGAAAGATTTTATGCAATAGCAAAACTGTTGTCATTTCTCTTTCTCATCAGTTTGAGCATTATTCTTTATTTATACACTGTTTCTATCACAGTTTCATTTCTCATTTTATATTTCCATTTCATACGCTCCATTCTCCTCCATAGCCACATTTCTAGTCGCTTCTCCTCTCTTCACTTCGTCGTAATGTCCATGTTTCTGCCCCCATAAAATGCCACACTCCACACAAAGTACTTCATTGGTCTCTTCCTTAGTTATTTTTTTTTTTCAAAGTTTCTCAGAAGATGCTCCTTTTTCTATTGAAAGCTTCCTTTGCGAATATTAATTTAATAGGAAAGCGAGAAATAGAAGGCAGACAATCTAGGTATGAGATAGAACAGAAGAAGGTAGATAGGAACGGATAGATAGCAATTCAGTTAAAACAGAAGAATAGGAAGTACCGAGGAAATACATGGGAAATGAATATATTAATATAAAAGTGTGGTATGTGGATGGTGAATCGAAAAGCAGAAATTTAAAGGTCCACCATAACTATGAATTGTAAAGTTAGCTGAGAAATAAATGAGCCCTTCAGAGCAAAAGCGGTGTAAGTCAAAATTGGGTAATGAGGTTTGAAGTAAAAATTCTGTAAAATACAGCGCAAAGTAGCAATTAATATATCCTTCTTGCTATCCACTGACTACTGATAGTTTAAATAAATTGAATATTAATTGCTACTTTTCGCTGTATTTTACAGAATGTTTACTTTAACCCTCAGTACCAATTTTTTACTTACACCACTTCTGCTCTGAACGGCTCAAATGACGAATGAATGAATGAATGAATGAATGAATGAAGAGGTAGGAGAAACATTAAAATGTATACGAAAACGCACCCTTTTGCAAGGGAGTTTGAGGCTGAGAAAAACTGAATATTATGTGAGCTCCAAGCCAGTTGGCCACTTCTCCCACTCCGAGTTTCGCTGTTCCGCTGAAGGAACCCTCGAGAATTTTGAAGGGGAAAACCAGAAACGGACGTACCCTAACAGCTACAACATAAAAGTTGGGAGAAAAGCATGACAAAATAGCAGCAGGAAAAGGAAAGCCGGGAGATCTACAAAGCCTGCACTTTGAGAGTACAGAGTCCTTTCGCAGTGCAAGGGGACTAAATAAACTCACTCATGTCCTGAATGCGACATACTAAATTTCCCTTTCTCTCTTATATCGAATTTTGCACACCTCTACTCCCTCTTACTTATCTGTCCGATTCCACAGTCTTTCTCGGTATCATAACTTAAATACTCGGTCACAATATGATAACACGCTAGAAATACCACTGCACACAGCATCTCTCTATTCTTCATCTTTCACTGTTGCTACTTCTCGTCACTGGAATTCTCTGCCGCCTGAAGTCAAGGACTGCCGAACTTTAATTTCCTTTAAATGTAAATTAGAAAAATATCTTATGATGAGTTGCCAGATCTAACGCGTTGCAAATATTTAATGGAATGTGTTCCACTGTATTTATTTTTATTTATTTATTTTTTTTTCTTTCTTATTTTTATTATCTAAATCGTGTTTATTTATCACTTAACACCAATATGTATCCCACTGTGTTGTTTTTTTATTATTATTAATCTATTTTTTGTGTACATTTTATTCAATTGTCGGTTTCTGGTTTAATTATGTAAATCCTACTTAATTGTAATCTAATACTAATATGTATATAATGTATTTATTTTTATTTTTACTGTGTGCATTTTTTTTAATTGAATTATCGGCTTCTGTTTTTATGTGATTCTTATTTGATTCTAACAACATTAATATGTATTCCACTATATTCATTTTTATTTTATGAGGTAAATTTTTATGTAACTACCTCTTTTGATCTCATTATGTACCTAAATTGTATCAGTATGTAATTACTTAATTCCGATCCAGTTTTATGTTCAATTATGTAAGCAAGTTTTAATCCTGGTTGAGTGTAAGAGAAGGCCTTACGGCCTTAACTCTGCCAGATTAAATAAAGCCATTATTATTATTATTATTTGGGAAAATCCCTAAACTTTTTTGGGGAGGAAGAAATAGGTCCGCGGCCCATATATTTTAGGGCTCATCCCGACATTTGTCTTAATGCCTTACGAATATGTAGAAAACATCAGGGCACACTGACCAGAAAATAGAGGGGGACGGACCGCGCTGAAAACGACTTACGCTTCTGTTACACGTTAAAACAGAAGACAAACGGACTATAGTAATTGACTCAATTTTAAGTGTGGCAAAAAAAAAAAAAAAAAGAACAACGATAAAAAAAAAGAACAAGGAAAAAAAAAGACGACAAAAGTTAAAGTTTGCATAACTATTAGTGTGGAAAATAATAATGTAATGGTAACACTACAGCGAGTGCAATCTGGCCAATTAATCAGAGGTCGCATAACGCTGCCGCTTATTAACATCGACCTGCAAGCCCAGCAGGCAACTTCAAAGATTATAGAAACAAGGTCTGTCACCGTGGGGGACAGCCCCAGGTCAATACACGGTATGTTTCAGCCATGAGTAGAAAGAAATTTTCCTTTTTCGGCTGTAATTTACCGTGAAACATTTAAGCGGAACCCAATACGAATAAAACTGCCCCATTTTCTTGTAATACGATGACGTCACTCGTAGTACCATCGAAACAGAATCGTCAAGTGGTATTTCTTGCGGTCTATCTCGTTTTATTTCCTATTTTATGTGCCTCGAGGTTTCCCCACTTCAAAATATTATATTACTTCATAAGCAACGGCGAAAATTGGAGTGAGACAAGTGGTCAATAGGCTTGGAGTTCACGTAGAAATTTTCTATCTGTTTCTATCTGCGTTTTCGCGCATCTTTCAAAGTGGTGCATTCACTTTTTTTAGTGTAATATGTTACTAATGTATGCAATGGAGGGGGAAAGGAGCTGGGCACCCTACCCCGTTATCTCCTGGCTTTGTTTCTTCATGAGCAACGTCTTACTGGTGCCACTTATGAGATACAAACTTGTTTTCGGACTGTTGACTACACAACAACATCAACCTTTTAACACTATAAATACCGATAAAATTATACTAAAAAAACCATGTGTGTATTATATTGAGAATTTGTGTAATAAATATTCACTACCTATAGGCCTACTTTAAGAAGAATATTCAGATATTTAAAATAATTTATGATTACCGGTAACTTAATATTAAAAAATCGCGCCTATGAAAAATGCAATGGGAAAGAGTTATTAATTTTTTAATATCTTATGATTATTCTCCAATTTATTCTTAAATCGTACATCTAGAAAATGTATCACACACAGTTTTCTTAACATAAACTCTTTAAATGATATAAAATATTAACTGCCTTGAAAGATATCAAATTCATGTTCATGAAAAAGAATTATCTATAGTAATCAAAGACCTCTAGTGACATTTATTAGGAATATTTCGGGAATAAAATAAAAATGTAAATAATATATCCCTAAAATTTACTCACAAAATGTTAATAATTGTATATTTATGAATACATAACCTATTCAGACATTGTGAAATCGAAATAGATGAATAACGATTACAGCAATAAAGAAATTGAATGTTATTCAGTAATGCCAATTGAGAAAAGCGAAATACAGGTTTAACAATGTTAATTACATGTATTGCGCTTTTCTCTTTCTATAATATACGTATGAGTATGTCATCTATCATGCTATCAAAAAGGAGTGCGTTATATGGCAGTAATATGTTTAATAGCCTCCTTATGGATATAAAAATGAAACTCAAAAAAGATTATTTAGGGTCAAATTAAAGAAGTACCTAATTTCTCACGCCTTCTATTCTGTAGGTGAATTCATGACATTCAACAACGCTTCATGAAAATGATACTAAACTCTGTATTGTACTAGTAGACCAGGCATGTCAATTGATGCCCACAGGAGCAAGCGCGCGCTTTAGAGCTCAGGAGAGCCTGAGCGCTTTACAGCGGAAAGGAAAGAGACAGACGAAAGAGGTGGTATATGCCGCTTGGTCGAGCTATATTCAGGGATGGCCAGCACTGATTCCTTATTAAAACTGCATCCATGTTAATTTTTAGATTTGCCTGAGAAGTATAAGTGCATTATAAGAATGTAAGTTTTAATTTTAATGCTCATTTTTCACAAGTTTGATTTTTTTATTCAAACGAAATATTTTCTCAACTTTTCGTATAGAAAAGTGAAATTTTCAGATATAGGCCTATTTATTTAGTAGCCTTACAGAATGTTTTCGTAAATCTAATATACCGTATATACGTATTAAGGACTGAAGATAGTGTACTGAAAATTTTGAAAATATTCGCATGGAAATTGTTTGTAAGGAAATGAATTAACAAAGCAACTACTGTTACATCATAAGCAAAAGATACGTGCCCATGTGTTGTAAAAATGTCAGCTCTATAGCTTCAGCAGATTTCGAGAAAATAATTTAATATTCTGATGATAGGAAGTTGCTCACCAATATCACCTTAAAAGCATAATGCGATAAGAGTTTTGTTATGGAATATTAGTTACACTTAAAACAGATACAGTACCTAGGTAACTTTGCTTTGTACTGTAATATTGTTTTGATTAGTTTATTGATTACTTTTGTAAGGCTAAAGATACCATCAATATAAATTCCAACTTATCATGTCATAATCTTTTTCTTTGGAATATCACTTTCTTTATGAATGATGTGTTTCATCCACTTAATACAGTATAATATTATACTACTATGGAATTTAAGTGAATATTCCTTCTTAACTGTCTATTATGTTATTAAGATTTAAAACACAAGTGCAATATTAAGAAATCAGTGTTAGTACTTTTGTTTTACAGACAATATAGATAATATCAAACAGAAAGAAGCCATATAAAAATAACGACATAAAATTTCACGTTCCGTTTGAAGTTTGTGCACCACTGTTTTCTTAATCCAACAGGCTGCTTATTCCTTCCTCTTTCCATACTTAGCGCTTGCTGCCCGCGCACGACGTCAAGGTCAGAAAAATGTGCTTGCTTTGACATCACTGTAGTAAAGTATATTGTAAACCTCTTCTGTACATATTCGAACTAGACTGTGACTATAAATTAAGACTTTATAGTAGTATTACGTTTTTTTGACTTGTTCCATATTCTAGCTGTGAAGCAATGTATGAATACCATGGAATGTTAATAAATACAATACAATACATAATTTATAACTTTTGAACCCCGCACAACGAAGGGTGAGGACGTCTGAAAGTGCCGAGGACGGACGCTCAACTTGGCGGGAGGCGAGGCATCAACTGCCGGGAAAACTCCAGTCTAACGTTCGCACAAATATCAACAAAGGAAACGCGCGCTAGTGAGCGAAAGAGAAAGAGATGTCTCCTACCAGTTCAGAATAAAGTTATCGATCTCTCCCTTCCTGGCTAAAGGAGACTAAGAAATAAAAAAAAGAACCTGAATTGACAGCATTACGAAACTTTCTTTTCATTTTCTCAAACCGCTTCACCAAACTTTTCTTACAAATAATCCTTTACTCCCATTACTTTTTTTTTATATATGACAAAAAGTCATACTGAAAAGGGATGAGAAATCAAGTCAATGAGGAATGATGGCGACAAAAATGGAGCAATTCGAGAAGGGAGTTGGCCTAAAGGAGAAGGCCCCACACGCCACGGAGGTGCCCGCCCGCGTGTGGCAGAGCAGCCGAGAAGCGTCTGCCCGGGTCCTCGGTGACAAATGAACATAAGGCCTGGCGCTGTTTTATCTCCATTCATTTCGCATACAGCACAGAGCTCGGCACACGGCTGGCAAAACTGCTTTTGTTAATTAACTGAGTCTTCCAAAACATGTTACTACTCAAAAGTTGCTCATATTTTTCTCCCCTTTCGCACCAACTCTAATGCAATTATTTACACTCAAACAACTGACATCTATTTCGCATGTGTTTTGTTCTCACAGTAATGATTGTATTTATGGAGATTTACGTCAAAACGAGAGACAACTTCCGCGTTTATTTCACGGTGAATACTCATAACTGTGGCTCGTATTACACTATTACAGATATGTGTCAAAGATCTTTTTTGCACGATCGTGTTTTTTTTTTTTTTTTTTGTATTTACAGCTATTAGGCATTGAAACTTGTTGCTATGGAAACTATTCTTCATAACATAAAACTATACTGAAACAGACCCATTACAGTGTGTATAATCGTATTGTTGCTTAGTTACCATTACAGCGCAGTTTTGCGAAGGCTTTGGAATAATATTGCTCTAAATTTTCAATGCAAAATATATTGTATTTGAAATTTAAAAATATGATCGTGCAAAATATGTTATGCAATACATGCTTGTGAAGTGCATTACAAAATCTCGGAAAATGAAAAACTAGCTCTGCTCGTTTTTCAAAGTTTTCCTCGATTTTGTAAAAACTAATTCTTAACCTTGTATCGTAATATACTGTGTATTACAAAATATATAGGCCTATTATAAAATAGGTTATATGGCAATATAATCGATATTTTATCAAAGTTTCTTCGACAAAATATCTTTTATAAAATCTAAGTGCATCGTGTTATCTTTAATAAAAAAAAAAAAAGTCTGAAACCAATATGGCGGGAGGTAAATATTTACAACGTTTCAATAGTGTATTCAAACCGATTTGAATACGATCACCCCTGTCTCTGTTTTCAAGCAATTTTCGATACGTATTGAAAACTATTTGAATACAAAAGCTGAAGTTTCGAAATTGGTATTACACTATTACAAATATGTGTCAAAGATCTTTTTTGCACGATCGTGTTTTTTTTTCTTGTTGTTGTATTTACAGCTATTAGGCCTTGAACGCTAGAATTCCCACATAGAAACTTGTTGCTATGGAAACCATTCTTCATAACATAAAACTATACTGAAACAGACCCATTACAGTGCACTTATTGTTACTTAGTTACCATTACAGTGCAGTTGTGCGAAGGCTTTCGAATAATATTGCTCTAAATTTTCAATGCAAAATATATTGTAGCCTATGTGAAGTTTAAAAAATATAATCGTGCAAAAAATGTTATGCAACACACGTTTGTGAAATGTATTACAAAATCTCGGAAAATGAAAAACTAGCTATATTCGTTTTTCAAACATTTCCTCGATTTTGTAAAAACCACTTCTTAACCTTCTATTGTAATATACTATGTATTACAAAATATATATTATAAAATATATGGAGTGTAATCGATATTTTATAAAAGTTTCTTAGACAAAAAAACCTTTATAAAATCTAAGTGCATCGTGTTATCTTGAATAAAAAATACGACTGTTAAAAAAGTCTGAAACCAATATGGCAGGAAGTAAATATTTACAACGTTTCAATAGTGTATTCAAATTCATTTGAATACGTTTACCGTACTGAATACAATCAACCCTTCCCTGTTTTCAAGCAATTTTCGATACGTATTCAAAACTATTTGAATACAAAAGCTGAAGTTTCGAAATTGGCATTAAACCATTACAAATATGTGTCAAAGATCTTTTTTGCACGATCGTGTTTTTTTTTCTTGTTGTTGTATTTACAGCTATTAGGCCTTGAACGCTAGAATTCCCACATAGAAACTTGTTGCTATGGAAACCATTCTTCATAACATAAAACTATACTGAAACAGACCCATTACAGTGCACTTATTGTTGCTTAGTTACCATTACAGCGCAGTTGTGCGAAGGCTTTGGAATAATATTGCTCTAAATTTTCAATGCAAATTATATTGTAGCCTATTTGAAGTTTAAAAAATATGATCGTGCAAAAAATGTTATGCAATACACGTTTGTGGAGTCATTACAAAATCTCGGAAAATGAAAAACTATTTCTGCTCGTTTTTCAAACTTTTCCTCGATTTTGTAAAAACCACTTCTTAATCTTGTATCGTAATATAACAGGGTGATTTATATAGAACTAACACAATTCTTTATTTATTTCAAAACTAATGATGCTAGCCACAATTTGTTATACCTCAAATGTAAAGTATCTTTGTGCGAGATCGTGCGTATTTGCTTGTTTTCCGCACAGAATCAATACGCGGTATGTGTGAAATACCACATTCAGTATTCCCAACGTAACATACATAACAATTTCCCTCTTCTTACCGCTTAAGCGCGACATTCATTTTACTGCTTTAGGCTTTTAACATATTATTTTTAGAGACGTTTAACATAGTAATAATTATAAATTGGAAACTTACCACTGCAATTTCACCTAAATTGCACTGTTAATTATTGTTTTTAAATATTTGCAAAAATTAAGTAAAGTCTACTACTCCACGAAAGCTATTGTATTCCTGATACAAGTAACATTAAGGAAGCCGTGAAAAAATCAACAAGACTCCAGATGCCGATGTTATTACTGCAATATGTTATATAAATAATATTGTTAAAATGTTAAAATGAAAAAATAAATCATTTGTTGTTTGTTTTAAGTTCGCATTTATAGACTGGGGGAAAAAAAAGACAGACGTATATCACGGCCTGCTGGAGTATAGATATTTTTGTTTTCTAAAGTTGCCGTCATTAAACAGAAATCAAGATGGAGATTTCATTGCAACTAATTAGAAATTCGTCTTTCAGGTATGTAATAAACGATCTTCGCACAAAATAATGTACGATACACGAGCGGTATGTTTGTTTTCATGTTCTCGGAAATTAAAAAAGCTCAACTACGTTTCGCTTTTTCAATCTTTTCCTCGAACATGAAAACGTCAACATACCGCTCTTGTAACGTATATTACTATTGGGAGATTACTAATCTTTATAGCAAATGTTGAAAATTCTTTATTTATTCGGCTGTCGTAGCTGGAAATTCGAATCTACCCATTTGCTAATTATCGCTACAACAGCTGATGACTGTCACCACCTTGTAAAACTTTTAACAATATTTTAGTTTTATATGGTGTAAACTGGAAACCAAATCCGTTTCACATCGCCCAACTGAATGATCTATCAACAAGTTGAACTTACCGTCAGGGAATCACAACTGGATAATGTTTGTATCATTTGACACCTGTCACCAGCAGAAAGGTTTAGGGCACTATTAAAATGGAATCCTAATTTTTAACGTTAAAAATTCATTGCAGTTAAAATTAATGTATTTTTTTCCCCAATATTTCTGCATTAACTGTCTGCTCCAGCTATTATAATATTTTTAATATGATGTTTATTAATAATGTTAACATTTCACTTTGTACTTTGATGGATTTTTATTTAACTTCATTTTTACTGAGGTGTCTAAGTTATCATTTTGTCGAAATTACTGTGTGACGTATATTTATTTCATTAAATTAATAATTCCATTGTAACGCTTCGTACTTCATTTGAAGTTTACTGCATTATCAGAAATCTATTTTTTTTTAATTCCAAATACTTATTTTAATACAGTAGGCCTATACTTTTGGCAGTACATTTCACTTGACGATATTCATCGAAGGAAAAAGTCGCCCTGGTTGGCAAGTTGGTATAGCGCTGGCCATCTATGCCCAAGGTTGCGGGTTCGATCCCGGGCCAGGTCGATGGCATTTAAGTGTGCTTAAATGTGACAGGCTCATGTCAGTAGATTTACTGGCATGTAAAAGAACTCCTGCGGGACAAAATTCCGGCACATCCGGTGACGCTGATATAACCTCTGCAGTTGCGAGCGTCGTTAAATAAAACATTTTATATATCGAAGGAAAAACAATTTATTGTTCGTATGGTATTCCTAAGAAACTAGTTCGATTAATTAAAATGTCTCTCAATGAAACTTACAGCAAAGTCCGTATAGGCCTGTTTCTATCTGATGCTTTTCCAATTCACTGCGGGCTAAAGCAAGGAGATGCACTATCACATTTACTTTTTAACTTTGCTCTAGAATATGTCATTAGGAAAGTTCAGGATAACACAGAGGGTTTGGAATTGAACGGGTTACATCAGCTTCTCGTCTATGAGGATGACTTGAATATGTTAGGAGAAAATCCACAAATGATTAAGGAAAACACGGAAATTTTACTTGAAGCAAGTAAAGCAATAGGTTCGCAAATAAACGCCGAAAAGACATAGTATATGATTATGTCTCGTGACCAGAATATTGTACGAAATGGAAATATAAAAATTGGAAATTTATACTTTGAAGAGGTGGAAAAATTCAAATATCTTGGAGAAACAGTAACACAATTTAATATAATATAAATTACACTCGGGATGAAATTAAACGCAGAATAAATATGCGTGTTATTATTCGGTTGAGAAGCTCTTGTTATCTAGTCTGCTGTCAAAAAATCTGAAAGTTAGAATTTATAAAAGTTATATTACCGGTTGTTCTGTATGGTTGTGAAATTTGGACTCTTACTTTGAGAGAAGAACAGATATTAAGAGTATTCGAGAATAAAGTTCTTAGGAAAATATTTGGGGCTAAGAGGAATGAAGTTACAGGAGAATGGAGAAAGTTACACAACGCAGAACTGCACGCATTGTATTCTTCACCCGACACAATTAGGAACATTAAATTTAGACGTTGAGATGGGCAGGGCATGTAGCACGTATGCACGAATCCAGAAATGCAATAGAGTGTTAGTTGGGAAGCCGGAGGGAAAAAGATCTTTGGGGAGGCCGATACGTTGATAGGAGGATAATATTAAAATGGATTTAGGGAGTTGAAAAGCCAGGAAAAACCCAAGTCAGGATAGCCGGCCCCCGGAATCGAACTGGAATGATAACCACTACACCACCGTGCTTGGTCACTCGATTTGTTAATTTCATAAATTTTAGACACGAAATCTTGATAGCTGTTTGATACTATTACACGTGTGATCATAAATTGGTTTCTATGGAGACAGGAAAACAAGTGAAATATAAGAAATTAGGTAAGGGAAATCTGGAGTTGGTATAAAAACATAGATTGTGCCAACTATAATCGGACCCTTTGGCTATAAATCACGAATGTTGGCACAAAATCTGACAAAACTACCAGAGCGGGGAAAAACATGAAAACTACACGACGTGACAGTGTGTTACTTGGAACTGTTCAGATCTTTCAGAAGCTAGAATGTTGCAATCTGGAGTACATTTTGATACAAAACCGACAGTAAGAAATGATTATGATGAAAATCAATACAATGAGGACAATAGTAATGATAAGTAATACTCATCATTATCGTATAACTCCCGAAGACAAACGTTAGATTATCTTAGGTTAGGTTAGGTTAGGTTAGGTCTAATGCATTCCGGTCAGAGAGTTAAAATTGTCTAGGAATTGTTTTAAGAAAACTCGAACTCTCCATCTTTCATTCATTCATAGTCTTCTGCCCAAG